>NW_013672466.1:39694-45783 GCF_000517525.1 Limulus polyphemus
AACCTTATTTTCAATAAGCAGTCCTGAAAAATATTTGGGGGTGCTTAACTTTTTTCCAGGTGTATACTTATGGCAGAACGAAAAAAACAACAATTGGCACAATTCATTTAACTCACGTTCCTGCTCTAAGACACTGAGAAAGGAGGAAACTTAGAGACGTGAAATCTGAACCACACATACGAAACTAATTGGAAACTCGTATTATAACGATGAAAGGCATTCATAAACAATACTGACAGTGGAAAGCTTGAAAAAGTCCGAAGTAGGACAACGTAAGACGGCCAGAACATTACTTGTTATCATAAAGGTGAAACGTGCGATTTAAAAAAAAAATGGAACCATCTGTGTTTCAAATTATTTCAGGAAAGAAGGTGTGTATTGTAGACATGTAATGAAACATGTTAACATGCAATAAAACATATGAAAATGTGCAGAACATTTGAAGATGTAACAGAAAATGGAGAGACGTAACGGAATATGTGTAAACATAATGGAACATCCAAAGATGTAACAGAAAATGTAGAGATGTAAAGGAACATATTTAAAGGTCATGGAACATGTGAAGATATAACAGAAAGTGTAGCGATGTAACGAAATCCCTGAAAACGTAAGGTATCATGGGGGAACATGTGGATATGTAACGGAGCATGTGAGCATGTAAAGCTGAGATTTAATGGTAGTTAATGGATTCTGTTTATGAGATCAAGCTAAATATTTGTCATATTTGAATTATAAACTAAAAATCACGGGTGGATTTTTCAAAGAAATGGTGTGGAACTTTATCGGAATACAAGTAAACATCGCTTAACTTCAAAACAAACACTTTGCTGCTGAATTTTTAGCCGCGGCATAGCGGCTCATAGAACGGCTCTGTGTTTGTTTTTATCAAGTCCAAACTTTTAGCTCGTAGCTCCATCACCTCTTGACCGATTTGAGATCTAATTACAGTTTTGGACTCAGAAGGTCAAACCCTTTCGATTGACGTATTTGATCACCCCCACGGTTTAATAGATTAATTTACTGTAATCCTGTCTTAAAGAATTTCAAAAAGGTAGAGATCCTGATGAGTAATTAAAATCCGATGGGGTTTACCAGTGCCCCACAGTGATCTTTGCATTCTTGGAGAAAGTAACCCTCTATCTCTACTAGCCAAACGCTACCCGAGTGTTCCAGCATCCTCTGCCCCTGTTGAGCGTGTGGTTAGTATAGGAGGCAAAACCCTCAAACCAGATCGCTACCGCCTCACTGACAAGACATTTGAGAGAGTGGTGTTCACAAAGAACAATAGATAGTTATAATATTGAAAAATAGTGATATTGGAAATGTTCTTATTTGTTAACTTTTGTTTGTTTCAATTTCTAAAATTTTCTTTTTCAAAAAATAAAAGTATTGAAACCTTATCGTCTGCTGTTTTATTTGTTTGTTTGTTTTGAATTTCGCGCAAAGCTACGCGAGGGCTATCTGCGATAGCCGTCCCTAATTTAGCAGAATGCATATTACCTCACAAAGTATTCATGAATATATTCCTATGTATTCTCCTGTATTCGTTTTCGTAAAAATGTGAAGAATTCATATTCGATTACTAATCTCCAGTATTCGCCTTATCCCTGACACGTTAACACCCCACTCCATGAAATAATAATACAGACAAAGTAATCATACTTTATAATCATACATGTAACCAAAGTATAAAAAAACATATCCGCGATTATGAAATTCAATCGTGCTGCTAACATTGTTATTTCTGATTATGTGAGGTGATCAGAACAACACATTTCTTCAATTTTTTTTTAATTCCTGTAAACTCCCAGTGGAGCATAGGGCCGCAACAACACCTCGCCAACGGAAGTTGTTGTTGCAGTTACTTGTAGCAAGTTGGTTTTTACGGGGTGGAGTTGCTAGGCCCTGGACTTGGGACCAGGCAAAGGCTGAGGTTGGCATGTTTAGTGTGACGGGGATTCGAACCCACGACCCCCAGATTATGAGTCGAGCACCCTAACCACCTGGCCATGCCGGGCCTCAATTATTCTAATATTCAATATTAATTATGAAACATTTTATTTTGCACTTTGAAAAAAAAATAGTTAATTTTAGTTCACGAACTTACACAAAAGTGCTTTTTAAAGCTTTTACACCTGTTTGCTTTACACTAAAATAAATTTCATTATATAATACACAGAACGTTCATAACCCAGTTTCTTCATATAAACGGTACTTTTTTCTCGGCACTTAAAATAAAATGTTTTTCATAACTGAGGGTTTTGTGTGTGAGTGTATATAAAATGGCTAACGGTAACATTCCACTTTACAAGTAAAAGCTTCTACCAATACACGTTACCGCCATTTGTTAATAAATAACTTAAAAATTGGTTTAGTTATTCTTATAAATTCCAAAAATCATAACTACTAAAGTTTATTTATTTGTTTCAGAATTTTGAGCAAAGTTACACAAGGGCTATCTGATCATAACAGTCTATAATTTTGAGCTGAAATACTGGAAGGAAAGTAATACATAACAACACCCACAGCCAACTCTTGAGCTACTCTTTTCTGATCGAGTAATTAAATTTCGTCATTACTCTTATTGCAAACCAAAAGCCCCAAAATACGGAGAGCGTTTTTTGTAGCAACGAGTTGCGAACCATGATTACTTGGGTTCACGTTCTGGGTAGGTTAACCACTAAGTCACGCCTGACTCACTTTGTAAAAGTACTTTAATTTAACACCTGCCACACGAGCCAGCCAAACATCTTTTAGTACTGAGCCTAGGATGGTCAACAGGGGTCCGTTCCGAAAATCGGTTATTGAAGATTAAACAGGAGTCCGTTTTGGAAACCGATGATTTAAGATTATTTCGATAGACCTCAACGAATGAAACTCGGCACAACTTCTAAAACAAAAAACACTAAATATTATTATTAATGAAAATATGACATGATGAAATCTATATGGATTATATTGTGGGTTTATACCATCCTTCTTATATTCACTCTTCATTACAGAAATGGTATTTTTAATTTGAGAATCGCTAGGGAAATCATCTTGTAATGCATCGTGCATCCGCTTCAACTTCAACATTTGGCTTTACTGTGCCGTTTTACAAAATATTGAAACTAGTGATTTCTTATATATATGATCCCAATCCATCTTTTTGAAGACAACGGTACCATTGTGCTTGCTATTTTATATTTTGCTGTCAATTCAGTAATCGATTGACGAATCTACGATTCAACTGATATGTCAAATCGATAGGATATATTCGAACACGTTCTTCCATCATACGATCTGAATTCACGGTCTGGCTTAATCGCTATACTTAAACCATCACATTCGCAACCACATCTAGAATATTTCCAGCATGTTCCATGGCTACGTCGTTTTACTTTACATTTACAAGTTAACTTCTCCATGTTGGCTCTCATGGTCTTGGGTCTGGTCCAGCCACCTAGACCTCGAAATGTCTTCTTTTTGTCTAATCAAAACAACCCAAACCTTTCGGGAATGACTTACTTCTGTGGATCCACAGATGCCGGGCTGACTCGTGTGGGAGGCGTTAAAAAGTAGATCGATAAGATTATCATTGAAGTTTATACAAGTCACAGCTAACAATTATCGATATACGTTCGACCGAGATTATCATTGAAGGTTATACAAGTCACAGCTAACAATTATCGATATACGTTCGACCGAGATTATCATTGAAGTTTATACAAGTCACAGCTAACAATTATCGATATACGTTCGACCGAGATTATCATTGAAGGTTATACAAGTCACAGCTAACAATTATCGATATACGTTCGACCGAGATTATCATTGAAGTTTATATAAGTCACAGCTAACAATTATCGATATACGTCTATAGCTTTTCATAACAATTAAAATTATAAATCTCAAAAATAAAAGTTAATAAAATGTACAAGGGTTAAAACACTCTGGGTAAAACAGGTTTATTTTAAAATTATTCTTATTTTAACGTCCCCAGTAAGTCAGCGGTAATTTCACTGATTCACAACGTTAACATCCGAGCTTCGATTTTCCCTAGTGGAGAGAGAGCCCATTGTGTAGCTTTGATGTAAAACAAACAAACGTGCTTTTAGAATTTCTTTATTTTAAATATTTTATCGTTAACATAAAATTGACAATATTTCGACGAACTTTAAAAATTTTACTATGGGATCAAAGATTAGATCAGATTAAGTCACGAAAGAGTTCTACTTTGATTTGTTTTTACAGTGCCCTTTTTATTGAGTGTCATTGTTATTTTATTTTAACAACAATAAGATAGAAGGATCTTCCAAATTTATACCAGTTGTATAATTCACTTCACATAAAGGATACAAGTATTCTTAACTGGACAACAACTTAAGCGCACCTGAGCCAAATAGTTAAGTCAGAGATCCATAAAGATCAACTATTGTTGTCTTAATTTTGAACTACTGACCGGGGGGGGGGGGTAAAGAGCCAGTCATCAGCAGCAGTCGCCAACACAAGGATTTTATCCAGCTTTGAGCTTAATAATAATGGTATCGACTGTCACTTTTATAACACGCTACAGCGGAATTGCGAAACGTGTTCAGTGGCATGGTGGGGAGAAGCGTGGGCCGTCTTATCCACAGCCCTAATTGCTGAATACAAGGTCATATATTTGAGAGTTATGATATGATTTATTTATTGCAGTTTAATTATAACGTGTTTAATGGATTCTTGCGACTTAAATAACTTATAGAAACAGCGCGGAAAAATATTAAATCGTGCTTTTTAAGCATCATATTTTGCTACTGGCATTTGTTTATTTGAAGTTAAGCACAATGCTCTGCCCACCACAGGTATCAAACCCGGTTTATAGTGCTGTAAGTCCGTAGACATACCACTGTGCCACTGGGGGGCAATTGAGATTGGTATTATTTTTTTTCGTACAATTTTTGTGTTGCATAAAGTATACTACATTAATTAATTATATAATCTCCTTGCTAGTTCTACTTGTAAGCTTGGCGTATAAAGGTAAAAACTGAGCCACACTTTCCTCTGGCTATAACGTACGATGAATCCTGAAATAAATACTGTGTTTAAATGACAGTTGTATCTAACTAAATGGCTTAGAAAGGGATATTCAGGCTTTGTTGCTCATTCGCCTTGTCTATGTGTTTTCACAAAAACTCGCCTGTGAGAATTAACTAACCTTGCAAGCTTAGGAAGCGTTTTTAAGCTATATACAAACACATATATACATTTTGTTGCTTGTCTCGAATATTGAGCAAATATTAGTCTTAAAACATTTTTTTTTCTAATACAAACCACTGAGTGTGAAATTGAGATCTGCAATATTTCAGACTCGATAGACTAATTGGAGAAAGCAACCAGATTCTAACATCACGAGGCAGTATGCTACTCTTAATATTTCCGCAATCTATACAATAGTATTTCCGTACTTGTTTGCCAGACAGCTGTACAATCTATAGTATAGTATTTCCGGACTTATTTGCCGGATAGCTGTGCAATTTATACTAAAGTATTTCCATACTTGTGTGCCGGAAACCTGTGCAATCTATACTATAGTATTTCTGTACTTGTTTGCCGAAGAACTGTACAATTTATATTATAGTATTGCCATATATGTTTACTAAGCAGATGTGCAATCTATGCTGTAGTATTTCCGTACTTGTTTACTGTGCAATCTATATATCTATGAAAAAAATGTCAGATATACATTCTATTTTACACAAAGCACATAGAAAGCACATTCCTATTACTAGTTGTTTTGGGCATATTGTTTATTCATATAACTAGACAGAAACAGATTAATAAACAAATTCAGCACACATTCTAATCTGTAAATTCGAGCGCCACGAGGATCGGAGCACACATTCTAAACTGTAAATCCGAGCGCCACGAGGATCGGAGCACACATTCTAAACTGTAAATCCGAGCACCACGAGGATCGGAGCACACATTCTAAACTGTAAATCCGAGCACCACGAGGATCGGAGCACACATTCTAAACTGTAAATCCGAGCGCCACGAGGATCGGAGCACACATTCTAAACTGTAAATCCGAGCGCCACGAGGATCGGAGCACACATTAACTG
>NW_013672466.1:46608-47987 GCF_000517525.1 Limulus polyphemus
AGCACACTATTTAACTGTAAAAACCTAGAGTCACTTTTTGGTATATATATACTAAATACATCAAAGAGCTTATTTGAAATATACATAAGAAATATACTGTGAGCATTTTGTATTTTATTGAATGCAGTTTTATGCAATTTTATACGAATAAGAACAAAATTTATAATTATTATTCCAAGATAAATTAATATTGGGTTTTTGAACTGGAAGTTTGAAAGAAGTGTAAAGTTTTCCATCTACAAGGAAGGAATTTGATGACATCGCCTTACAAAGACCAGTACAAGTCGTTGACAGGACTGTTTTCTTATTTTGAAATAAAAACTTTGAAAGCAGTTGAAAATATAATTTGATTTACTGAAGATAAGATATCTGAAAATAAATGACAGCTAAGCCTTATTTTAGTCATATGAAAAAACGATTTAAGAGGGAGAAAAATACGTAATCGGATACATTTAGTTTTTGAACTGATCATTTAACTTTGTAGCATCTCAACGAAACAATTATGGTTTGCAACTCGAACCCGGGAACAGTTTTTTGTTTATATTTTCCAAATAACCGAGGTTTTAGATAATTAGATTTTGTATAGAATTTCTTTGATCCAATTTCCATCTAATCCTAATAGATCAAACTCTACTACGAAAAGAAAGGAAATTGTGATTTTGTTCCTATAGAAATAAACAAAACGAAAGAGCCGTGAATTTTGGGAGCGACCTCTGTCAGAATTCAAGAAAATGTTGTTTAACCCTTTTTATCTGATTTAATGATTATTATATATATATTATTTGATTACATACCCATATGTTGGAAAATGTAAGGAATTAATAACAATTTTCTTGTACTTATCCTAGGTTTAAATTTTCTCTTGAACTAAAGTAACTTAACCTATTATCATTTATATGAGCTCTGAGCGCCACATATAATCCTTATATGAAGCTCTCTTCTTATCTTGTACGTTGAACCAAAACAACCAATTCATTTTGCCACAGTCACGAGTGTCAGCTGTATATCAAATAAATATAGCTGTGTATCACATATGATTCTCAACTGCTTCAGCATTATGTCCCGTGAATCACACGTGATGCACAGGTCAAGGTTAAAACTTAATATATTTATTTTTTAGTCATAACCTTGGAAACTACAAATGAATGGGTGAAGATGAGAAAATTGATCTGTTAGTATCATGGTATGTTTCTATTATGTATAAAAGCAAAGCAATTGATGTAGGTGAAATGAAGACACTTCCGTTTTGTGTGAAATAAAGACACTTCCGTTGTGTATGAAATAAAGACACTTCCGTTGTGTATGAAATAAAAACACTTCCGTTTTGTGTAAAATAAAAACACTTCCGTTTTGTGTAAAATAAAAACACTTCCGTTTTG
>NW_013672466.1:48718-51163 GCF_000517525.1 Limulus polyphemus
ATGAAATAAAAACACTTCCGTTTTGTGTGAAATAAAGACACTTCCGTTGTGTATGAAATAAAGACACTTCCGTTGTGTATGAAATAAAAACACTTCCGTTTTGTGTGAAATAAAGACACTTCCGATTTGTGTTTAATAATGTGATTAACAAATTGTACTGGATACTTGCTTGGAGTCTCAAATAACTAATCAAAGTCTGGCCAGTTCTACGGATAGCCTTTTAATCGACATATGACAACCTTTCCATCCCAGATATCATCCTAGTATCCTTTCCCTGGACCCTTTCCACCAATTCAATGTCCTTTCTGAGGTAAGAAGCCCAAGACTGAACACAGCATTCCAAATGTGGCCTAATTAATAACCAATATAATGATAGTATAACGCCTTTAGACTTGCGTTCAATATTTCTGTAAGTACAACCTAAGATACTATTTGTTCTGTAGCTAGCAACAGCACATTGCTTGGATGAATTAAGAGACTGGTCGAACATAACACTAAGATTTTGTTTCTTCCCGTCAAAATTATACTCATAATTCAAATTATGATATCCCCCCCCCGTGTATTACCTTGCATTTATTGTAATTAAAAACCATCTGCCACTTATTCGTCCAAATAATCCAAATCCTTCTGTGTGTGTGTGATAAACAATAACTCTGATTTCGAAATTTATATATTTTTGTCATATAAACTTGATGTGTGTGAGAATAATGTTTGGTCTTTTCCTCTGAATATTTTCTTAGTAACCCATTATCATAACAACTACAAGAGGCTTTTAAAAGTAATCTGTCAACACCGATCAATTCAGAACTAGAACTGTTACATTACGTTTTTGTTTACACAGCTTTAAGCTCCATTCTTTCTAAAAGAAAAATAAATGGTTTTTACCAAGCCACGAGCCGTTCGATTACACGATAAAACAACGTAAGCTCCAAATACTAAGCCATAACATTTCTAGGGAAACAAATCTCTCAACGGTCTGAAATGATAAAACATTCAACTATTACAAGTTATCACACTTTACAGAACTCAAACCAAACTCGAGAAAACCAATTCGAAATTATTACCCTATCGACAGCTATTACATGTACTACTGTGGACCATTAGTAAAACCTTTGTGTGACTTTTTTTTTATTTAACGGACTATGATTTTTTTGATTTTCGTGCATTCTCACGGAATTCTTTAAACGAGAGTTTAAACACTAAATAAACACATTACGTTTGAGTTATCATTACAACTTGTGGATATTGTGTAGTCCAATTTCTTACAAGATAAAATTACCTTAAGATTTCATTAAAACATTTATGTAACAGTGATGAGTAGGCTCATCCAGCACTTGTGTATTTAAAGTTTGTTTGTTTGTTTTGGAATTTCGCGCAAAGCTACACGAGGGCTATCTGCGCTAGCCGTCCCTAATTTAGCAGTGTAAGACTAGAGGGAAGGCAGCTAGTCATCACCACCCACCGCCAACTCTTGGGCTACTCTTTTGCCAACGAATAGTGGGATTGACCGTAACATTATAACGCCCCCACCGCTGAAAGGGCGAGCATGTTTGGTGGGATGCGGATGATTCGAACCCGCGACCCTGAGATTGTGAGTCGAGCGCCTTATCCACCTGGCCATGCCGGGCGTGTATTTAAAGGTCCTACTAGCTGTCCCTCTTAGCTTTCTTTACACATTTTTCTTTTCAGCTCTATCTGTACGGTTTCTATCTTCTCTATCTGTACATCCTTATTTCTCTCTTTACCCGTATATTTTTCTTTCTCCAAATCGCCCCCCCCCAGTGAACAGCGGTAAGTCTGCGGACTTATGACGCTAGAAACGGGGATTCGATACCCGTGGTGGGCAGAGCACAGATAGCCCATTGTGTAGCTTTGTGCCTTATTACAAACATGAATCCATTTAGGCAGAATCTTATACATGAATGAATGTCTAACTATGTCACAAGCTCGAATAGCGAGAAATTTTTAAACTGGATTTCTTATCGTTTAATAAACTTGCATGTTCTTGTACCCGTGTTTTCGCCATCTTGTGGAGGACTCAATATACCCAGAGCTGCATCTAGGTCATTTAAATTCATTAACCACTTTTGATCTTATTAGAGACGATATCCTGTCCTTAAATTCGAATAAATTTTACAGTCTATAGTCTAGTAAAAAAAAACGCATGTAAGCCTATCTATGGATAACTTTTACGAAAACGCTTATATGGTTGTTTCCTCACTAACATCGCACGTTTGCCCGTGTTCAGTTAGTACTACTGATAATGTTTATTCGGCATGTCATAGGTAAGTCGTTGGACGCTTCCAGCTTCTTCTAGATATTCTTCTATGATGTTACCAACAAAACTTACTGTTTGTTTGTTTGTTTTGAATTTCGCGCAAAGTAACACGAGGGCTATCTGCGCTAGCCGTCCCTAATTTAGCAGTGTAAGAATAGAGGGAAGGC
>NW_013672467.1:0-12829 GCF_000517525.1 Limulus polyphemus
TTTCATTGTCTGTGTAGAAAGTAGGGTTAGTGAGTATGTGTACCTTTTCATTGTCTGTGTAGAAAGTAGGGTTAGTGAGTATGTGTATCTTTCATTGTCTGTGTAGAAAGTAGGGTTTGTGAGTGTGTGTATCTCTCTCTCTCTCTCCTCCATCGACACAAAAAGTAGTACCCCATCACGTTCTAAACTTTATTTAGTATGTATTCATACGAGATTCATCCCTTATTGGCTTCGAGCTTACAATGCTAAAATCCGGCTTTCGATACCCGTGTTAGGTATGACAGAGATAGTCTATAATGCAGCTTTGTGGTTATCAACAAATTAGGGTTCGAATCCTCGTTCCAACAAACATGCTTCCTTCCAGCCGTGAGAGTATTATATGTGACGGTCAATCCCACTATTCGTTGGTAAAAGAGTAGCCCAAGAGTTGGCGGTGTTGAATAACTCTGGTGTATCACTGCTGAATTTGGGACGTCTAGCGCAGATAGCCCTCGAGTAGCTTTGTGCGAAATTCAAAACAAAATGTAAACTTTTATTTAATTTTGACCACTATCACTTTCAACTCATCTTATTTCCTACCGTATCAATCTCTGACGCCGCCGCGATAATACGTGACAGATTACCGGTAAGAAACAATTACCTTGGAGTTTTACGCTCTTTTTTCGTGATTCCGTATCACCTGAAACTCAAGTTGATGCGGAGTGTTTGAAATTAGGCACGGGTGCAAGTGAAGGAAAACTCCCCGTGTTTCAATCTGATCCAACGTAGCGCCGAGCTTCCAGCGAAGTAATTACTCCGACCTCCCTAGGCCGTATCCTCCATTAAGCCTTATCTTGATGCCTTAATTTGGCTTCCCACAGAAGAGTGTGAAGTGGAAATTAGTTTCACCCCTATTTAATGTGTTGAACTTGTGGCACCCATATGTTTGTATAGTTGTGTGTGTCGTGGCGACAAAAGTGGTATATCCGGTTTCTGAAGAGAGAGTTTTTGGTATGTGTGAAGAAAGAGAAACATCACGTATCTCTTCAGAAGTGAGGGGGATGGTAGTGACCCCACGTGTGTACCTGACAGCCTGTTTGTTGTAAATGCATCTATTTCTTTGAAGGCGTCAAAGGTGTTAAAATAAGATTGTGTCTCTTTTCTAAGCCGCAAAATCCTGGTATTTGTAGGTTAACGTGGTCGAAGAAGGCAGTAACGTGTTGTAAAAGAATGTGAAAGTTTACGTTAACGTGTTGGATAAGAATGATAACGTATCTGATGTGTGAGAAGGTTAATGTGGACGGATAACAAAATACAGTGTTTTACCATAATGTGAAAGTGAAGGTTAATGTGGTCGATAAAACTAGTATGTGTTAATATACATTCTAATGTGAAGGTTAATGTGGTCGATAAAACCTCGACCACATTAACCTTCACATTAGAATGTATATTAACACATAACTGAAGAGAGTAATATTTTGTCTAGCTGTATATAATAAGATTCAGTGTCTGTCTGTGTGTCCCGTAACTCCTCCAAAACCGCTGGGCACACCTACTTTTAAGTGGTACCAAACGAATCATCTCGGTCCCCAGGTTTGCGCAAAGGTAAATTTCACTCCACCTCTTACGGAACCCGGATATTTCGTGAACAGTTTTACGGGGATTTCCCGAAATTTGGCAATGATTTATATAAGAGCACGTAAATGATTAGGCCTACTAATTACCGTTCGTAACTTGGTTAAAGAAATTACATTTGTATTATAGTGGCAATGATCATTAAATTGAATAAAATTATAAAATAGTAGTTCAAGCATTAAATTTACATTATAGTGTCCCTGTAAATATGGACCATAGGCCCACGGGTTTGCTATTAATATTTATGTTAAACCCACGTGCTCAAGGATAAACACTATTAATAATTATAATTTATTCCAGTATTAATTGTATTCCTTGAAATGCTGTGTCGAATTTCCCTGTATATGTGTTAATATAAACACTTATATAGAAATGCACCCTAAAAAGTTCGTCCTGGCTGCAAACTTAGTTTTGAAATACAGAGTGAAACTGATGGAAAGACCGAGTTATAAAGTCAACTCGCGAGGCAAGATGCAAAGATATGCGGCCCTAGGGATCTTTTCTCTGACGTATCTGATGATCCCGTTTTGACAAGGAACACCAACTGCACCAGATAACGGACAGTTGTTGCTGTTTGTACACATGCGAGCCTCTCATTAAGTCCTTTCACTCCACCGTGCACCAGTGAACAGAAAATACTTCATAATAGTTTAGGGAAATCCAAGGTTTACGTAGGACATTAGTTGTAAACAGAGCTTAGGATATTATACCAGTAGCACGTGGAAGTTTGTTAACCAAACATTCAAAGATAATCAAGGCAACAAAACAGCAAGTTTGTTTAGTTGTTTTTGTATAGCTAGAATTCACGTTATCTTAGTAAATCGTTTGTTTATCACCAACATTTTCACAACGACACACATCTTTTTATAGTAAATCAGCATGGCGGATAATGATAAATAGAGTTGGCGGATGAGATAACGTTTTAAGCGTGCCGTTATTTTCTATTTTAACTCATAAATTAGGAAATTGATTTTACTGTGTCTTGAGCTGCATCGTGGAGAACGTTTTGTTTTGAAGTGTAACAATCAGATCCCAACCTTAAAGTAACGTTTGTGGACAGTTGTAGAAGTATATAGTATACCTTTATTCAGCGATTCCATAAAGTCAGTTTTGTGGACAGTTGTAGAAGTATGTAGTATACCTTTATTCAGTGATACCATAAAGTCAGTTTTGTGGACATTTATAGAAGTATATAGTATACCTTTATTCAATGATTCCATAAAGTCAGTTTTGTGGACATTTATAGAAGTATATAGTATACCTTTATTCAATGATTCCATAAAGTCAGTTTTGTAGACAGTTCTAGAAGTATGTAGTATACCTTTATTCAGTGATACCATAAAGTAACGTTTGTGGACAGTTGTAGAAGTATATAGTATACCTTTATTCAATGATTCTATAAAGTCAGTTTTGTAGACAGTTCTAGAAGTATATAGTATACCTTTATTCAATGATTCCATAAAGTCAGTTTTGTGGACAGTTGTAGAAGTATATAGTATACCTTTATTCAATGATTCCATAAAGTCAGTTTTGTAGACAGTTATAGAAGTATATAGTATACCTTTATTCAATGATTCCATAAAGTCAGTTTTGTAGACAGTTCTAGAAGTATGTAGTATACCTTTATTCAGTGATTCCATAAAGTCAGTTTTTTGGACAGTTGTAGAAGTATATATTATACCTTTATTCAATGATTCCATAAAGTTAGTTTTGTAGACAGTTGTAGAAGTATATACTATACCTTTATTCCATAAAGTCAGTTTTGTTGACATTTATAGAAGTATATAGTATACCTTTATTCAGTGATACCATAAAGTCAGTTTTGTGGACAGTTGTAGAAGTATGTAGTATACCTTTATTCAATGATTCCATAAAGTCAGTTTTGTGGACATTTATAGAAGTATATAGTATACCTTTATTCAATGATTCCATAAAGTCAGTTTTATGGACAGTTGTAGAAGTATATAGTATACCTTTATTCAATGATTCCATAAAGTTAGTTTTGTGAACAGCTGTAGAAGTATATAGTATACCTTTATTCAGTGATACCATAAAGTAACGTTTGTGGACAGTTGTAGAAGTATATATTATACTTTTATTCAATGATTCCATAAAGTCAGTTTTGTGGACAGTTGTAGAAGTATATATTATACCTTTATTCAGTGATACCATAAAGTCAATTTTATGGACAGTTGTAGAAGTATATAGTATACCTTTATTCCACTTTGTTAGTTTTGTTAACATTTATAGAAGTATATAGTATTCCTTTATTCCATAAAGTCAGTTTTGTGGACATTTATAGAAGTATATACGATACCTTTATTCAGTGATACCATAAAGTCAGTTTTGTGGACAGTTGTAGAAGTATATAATATACCTTTATTCAATGATTCCATAAAGTCAGTTTTGTGGACATTTATAGAAGTATATACGATACCTTTATTCAATGATTCCATAAAGTCAATTTTGTGGACATTTATAGAAGTATATAGTATACCTTTATTCCATAAAGTCAGTTTTGTGGACAGTTGTAGAAGTAATACCAACTTTTAAATCTTTATTGAGTTTTTAGTTTCTGTTTTGTTATGAGTATTACCTCAAACTCTTATGTAAATATTAATTATCATAACGTACTTAACTGTGTTAAGTTTTAATATTAAGAATTACCATTCATTTTTTTGTATATTTTTGATCTTTTTCAATCTAGCTTGAACTTGTAATTGGTTAGAAAACAAACATCAGTTTTAACCCTCTACAGTACGTATACTCGAATTAATTCAACGCAATGTTTGTCTTCTCGAGTAGACAGAGTATATAGGTCTTTAATAGCTTGCGTGAAATAAACATAAATCACTTCTTAGAACTGGAGCTGCTGTAGTGATTGTCTGTAATTTGAAACATGTGTTCAGCTATTACTTGACTTACCATGGAAAACTCGTCAAGCTTTCACGTGGAGCTCTGAGGTCAGCTAGCGTTTAATAGGCTTAGCATATAAGAAATACTTATGTTACAAGATATCCTCGCGGATGTTGAGAAAACTGTTAGTTAGAGAGTACCTAAATAGTTATGTTACTGGAAAGTGCACGTGTATGTGATCCAGTTAATTTCATTGTTCTGTTTAACTAATGTACGTACTTCATTATGTAGAGAAACGCCACCAAATCTGTTTTGAGTTTCACAAATTTATTAAATATTTTTTGTTTACTCGAAAGAAATGGAGAAAAATCCGCTGGAAAATAATTTAGATATTCCCAGGGTTTCCTGGTAACTATGATACCCATTAGTTGATGCTTGTGAAGAACGTATTAGTATTGTGCATACAAACAATAGGGCGTAGTGTGTATGAGATGTTCTGACAGTAAGCTCGTGCAATACGATACGAAGAGCGTCCTGATTGTAGCAGCGCCAGCTCAGACAAAAACTCTTCTTATTAATACGTGTTTATAGTTACAAGTCGAGAGCTTTGCTTTCTGCCAGCATCTGGTTTGTTAAACTGTAGAGCGACATGTCTCAGATTAAGATACGCTGATGCTGTTCGGGGTATTTAGTGAGATGTGTGTGGATATTGTGGAATGTCCATTATATCTATAGCTTTTAATTTCTCTCCACGATAAAGAAGATTGGTGAAATCTAACACTTCTAGCCAAGCGCCAGAGCCCAAACATTTATGCATTCTATCATCTGTTATTGGAGGTGACATTAAAACATCCGTGCATGTTTCTGGTTTATCCTTAAGTAACACAGCACGTGTCGCACGTAAACGCCAACCTCTTGATAAGAATTGTCAAAGATGTACGACCGGCACCTCCTACTCTTGTGTGTTATTCATAAGGCGTCGTCACTCCACTCGGCGGTTTGTGGTTTTGTAAGCCAGCCAGGCTGAGTTGTTTTTTTCTGTCTTCTTACTGTACTGTGGAGAAGAGTCCTTTAAAAGTTCGTCAGAGCCACCAACGGTCACATATATGATGTCGAATTTCTCTTAAATCCCCAGGAGCGTTATTATATAATAACTTATTTACATGCTAAGGGTGGTATTATTTTTTTACTAAACTACGTGAAAGAACGAAGAGAATAGATAAGTTGTTTCGTATGATCATTTCCTGGAACTAATGTTTCTTTCTCTCAGATCACTGGTATATTTTAAACAAAATCAAATTTCTTGAATTAGCGCTGTCAATTAATGACTTTCAGGTTCACAGGCGTTAATGACGTTATGTACAACATTAGAACTCTGTGATATTCTGGTTCACAGGCGTTATGTACAACATTAGAACTGTGTGGTATTCTGGTTCACAGGCGTTAATGACGTTATGTACAACATTAGAACTCTGTGATATTCTGGTTCACAGGCGTTATGTACAACATTAGAACTGTGTGATATTCTGGTTCACGACATTAGTAGTATGTGTCTTTCTGGTTCACGACATTAGTAGTATGTGTCTTTCTGGTTCACGACATTAGTACTATGTGTCTTTCTGGTTCACGACATTGGTACTATGCGTCTTTCTGGTTCAGAACATTAGTACTGTGTGTCGTTTTGATTCACGAAATTAGTTCTGTGTGTGTCGTCTGGTTCACGACATTAGTACTGTGTGTCTTTCTCTTTCACGATATATTACTGTGTCTTTCTGGTCCAGAACATTAATACCGTGTGTCGTTTTGGTTCACGGCATTAATACTGTGTGTCTTTCTGGTTCAGAACATTACTCTTGCGTGTCGTTTTGGTTCACGACATTATTATTTTGTGATATTCTGGTTCACAGCAGGAAATCGGTTTGACTAGATTGAAGATAGAGATTACACTCAGTGTATGTCATAAGTTTTAAAATACATTCCAAAAACTGGTTCTAATCTTCCCCAGAATGTGTGTATATATGCCAAACTGCATCACAGTCCAGAATCTCGTATTGAAGGATACAAAATTGTGTCTTGTTAAAACCTCCAGCTGAACACTAACTACATACAGTTTATAGGCTGAAAATAATACACTCTACCGATTCACGTTTTTCAGAGAAAAATATAGTTGAAATTCTTTAGGAGAGATTGAGTAGGAAGAGAATGTTTGTTTTGTGTATGTTTACTAATACCACAAATAAAAGTAGTTTCACGTCTGTAGACTAAATGGGTGAAAATAAATAACTTGCAGAATATCTCAATGAATTCGGTATGTTTACATTAAACTGTTTGTGGAATTGCTTTGATGTTAGGGTAAATGCAGACTTGTACTGGTAAAAGAAAATATATTTAGCATGTTTTCAGTGATATATAATGAAATAAATAGCTTCGATAATATTAATTACATTAATTGTTAATAGGCGATTAAAATCAGCACTATAAAACATTATATAATAAAATGGTGTTGATTATACATATATATATTATGAGGACTTGTACTGGTGAAAGAAAACATATTTAACATGTTTAAAATGGTGTTGATTATCAGACATATATATAATGGGGACTTGTACTGGTGAAAGAAAACATATTTAACATGTTTAAAATGGTGTTGATTATCAGACATATATATAATGGGGACTTGTACTGGTGAAAGAAAACATATTTAACATGTTTAAAATGTTGTTGATTATTATACATATATAATGGGGACTTGTACTGGTGAAACAAAACATATTTAACATGTTTAAAATAGTGTTGATTATCAGACATATACATAATGGGGACTTGTACTGGTGAAAGAAAACATATTTAACATGTTTAAAATGGTGTTGATTATTATTATACATATATTTAATGGGAACTTGTACTGGTGAAAGAAGTTTTTTTTTCTCTTTTTTTAATATATTTTAGTATAAACACCCCATCAACCATTTAGCTTCTTTTACCCACACCAGGTGTTGTCACCAAGTACATTTGTAGTTTGTGTACCTGTATTGGAATTATATTCTACACGTTAAAGATTACTGGTAAAATAATTTAAAATTCTGTTTCTTTTTTACAGCGTCCATCATGTTTGCTTTTCAAGACCACGCTACTGTGAAGAAAGTTGTCAAAGCCCTACCATCTGTTGGTGTGGGTGTAAGTACGGTATACCACAGTCAAGGTAAGAATAACCCTACCATCTGTTGGTGTGGGTGTAAAGGACGGTATACTACAGTCAAGGTAAGAATAACCCTACCATCTGTTGGTGTGGATGTAAAGTACAGTATTCCACAATTAAGGTAAGAATAACCCTACCATCTGTTGGTGTGGATATAAAGTACGGTTTACCACAGTCATGGTAAGAATAACCCTACGATCTGTTGGCGTGGATGTAAAGTACGATATACCACAGTAAATGTAAGAATAACCCTAGCATCTGTTGGTGTGGATATAAAGTACGGAATACCACAGTAAATGGTAAGAATAACCCTACCATCTGTTGGTGTTGGTGTAAATTATGGTATACCACAGTCGAGGTAAGAATAACCCTACCAACTGTTGGTGTGGATGTAAAGTACGGTATACCACAGTAAATGTAAGAATAACCCTACCATCTGTTGGTGTGGACGTAAAGGACGGTTTACCACAGTCAAGGTAAGAATAACCCTACGATCTGTTGTTGTGGATGTAAAGTACGGTTTACCACAGTCGAGGTAAGAATAACCCTACAATCTGTTAGTGTGGATATAATGTACGCTTTACCACAGTAAATGTAAGAATAACCCTACCATCTGTTGGTGTGTGTATAAAGTACGGTATACAACAGTAAATGTAAGAATAACCCTACCATCTATTGGTGTGGATTTAAAGTACGGTTTACCACAGTAAATGTAAGAATAACCCTACCATCTGTTGGTGTGGATGTAAAGTACGGCATACCACAGTAAATGTAAGAATAACCCTACCATCTGTTGGTGTGGGTGTAAAGTACAGCATACCACAGTAAATGTAAGAATAACCCTACCATCTGTTGGTGTGGACGTAAAGTACGGTATTCCACAATTAAGGTAAGAATAACCCTACCATATTATTGAAATCAGAGTTTTTGGGCGTGAACTGCGAATAAAGACGTTGACCACCAGGGGAGATAAAATAAGTAAAATATGCCCCCAGAAAGTTGTTAGAATTTATCTGGATTTTCGACATTAAAAACTCGATAATATTTTAAATTTACTGAGTCCCTCTTATGCGTTCATTGTCGGGAAATCTTAAAAACTTGACGACATGTGTTACTAGTCATAATAGCTCGTTAGAGGCTGGCTAGTTTAGGGTTGGCGAATCGCGCCCTGGCATTGAAGACCTATAGATCACAGACTTGTCGTCTCGGAGGGCATTTTCCTGAAGTTTCCCTCCATAATGAATCTTTATAAACTCTGCGTCCAAATCCTGCTAATTTCTCCATTTTTTTCAGTGTTTGTTTGAGTATGACCGTACTCCTGCGAGTCTGTGTTAGGTTCTCGTTAATTAAGGCAATAATGAGCCGTACTAGCGCCTTGAAGTGTACCATCGTTGCTCCCACTGAGCGTAATCCTGCTGTTTTTCAAGAATCTAAATATATTAACTGTGGCAGTTTTCAGTATTCATCGTTATCTCTTTAATAAACTATATTCTCAGATTTTTTTTTTTTAACCATTTACACATTTCATGTTTGGTGTAATTATTTTTTAAGCTTTGAAGGCTAACCCTAAAGTTCTGTGCTTAATTGGCAAGAGTAAATTGGCAGGAGTTATCGTGTATTCTCTGAGGTGGATTACGGTTTAAATCTTTCAGTTTAATGTTATCAGTAGATTCAAACTATAAACACAAACAGATAATCGTTTTGACGAAGTTAGAAACTCTCACCAAGTGTCTCTGCTAAAAATTGAGTTTCAGTACCCGTTATTGGCAGAGTACGGGTAGTTCAATGTGTAACTTTGCGTTTAAACATAGCCCTTTCGTCGAAACTTCTATTCTATTCTATACTATTCGTTGGCGGTGGGTGGTGATGACTAGCTGCTTTCCCTCTAGTCTTACACTGCGTAGGGACGGCTAGCGTAGATAGCCCTCGTGTAGCTTTGCGCGAAATCCATAACAAACAAACAATGATAAACGCATTGAAATAAAATGAATTTTACGAAACGTTGAACGTTCTGTACATTTGTTTTAGAACAGTGAGTATAATTTTATAAACTCTGACCACGTTTAGTCAATGTAATGACGTTATCTAAAACTACTTATGTATTCGGGGTTTTAACAGGTACGATAAGTTGTTATCCTCTAATGAGCGCGCTATCTCACTTACTATCACCGCTCTTTTATTTATTACAGAAATAGACGTTATGCCAATGTTCTACACTTTAGTGTTGACATATCATTAAAACAGCTTTCCATTTTGTAGTTTGAACAGCTGAGCTATAAAATACGTTATTTTTCATTCTTGTTTCTTCTCCAACAGGAGAGCGTCTTTAATGTCTCCTCGTCAGATCTTTCAACAGTCCAACATGACTCAGAAGTGGCAACGACGAGAAATTTCTAATTTCGAATACCTGATGTTCCTTAATACTATTGCAGGTATTTACTGAATTACTTATTTAACTTTTTTTGTCTTTTATATTTAACTTCATTTTTCTTTTATTGCTCTGAGTAGAAATATTGTCTGTTTGTTTGTCGTTACAAAGTACGAACTTCTTGTAAAGTTTGTACTTTGTTTTATTATTTTCTAAGTACTACACTATTAAAGTGTTCAACGTGGCCCTGACAGTTCACTTATTACATTGTTTGGAGGGCTAGTATGTGAAATTAAACACGGACTTTTCTCTATGTACAAATACTTTTCTTTGCGAGCGACTCATAATATGCGGGTCGCGGGTTCGAATCCTCGTTCCACCAAACATGCTGGCCCTTTCAGCCGTGAGTGGCGTTATAATGTGACGGTCAGTCCCACTTTTCGTTGGTAAAAGATTAGCCCAAGAGTTGGCGATAGGTATGTTGACTAGCTGCCTTCCCTCTAGTCTATCACTGCTAAATTAGGGACGTGTAGCTTGCACGAGAGCCGTCAACAATGTACATGAACTCCTGTAAGAGGGCCAATAGCTCGTACTTAAGGTCTATGTATAATTCTACATATTAATTTACCAACGTTATGAGTCTTAAACAACAATTATTGTACTTTCTGCATAACTCTAATATTACAGGACGAACATATAACGACTTGAACCAGTTTCCCGTTTTCCCATGGGTTATCACGAACTACGAAGCCCAAGAATTAGATCTCAGTCTACCAAGTAACTACAGGGACTTGTCGAAAGTAAGATCGTTTTTCTCATGTACTAACATTGTAGGAATGAAGAGGTGTGAACTAGTTATATAGTCAGTATTGTAGGAATGAAGAGGATGTGAACTAGTTATATAGTCAGTATTGTAGGAATGAAGAGGATGTGAACTAGTTATATAGTCAGTATTATTTAGAATTACTTGTTAAAAAATAATAAAAAAGTCAACGTAAACTTGTTAAAAACGAATACAAATTAACTCTATGTTCAGACTCACTAAAGTGTTTTAAACTAACTTATGCGATATAAACATGGAGTCTATCAGAAGTAAGAAATATATAAATACACTACGTTTTACCAGGTTATCCTGACATCTTCAGGTGATTGACATATAGTTTTAACATAACCTTCGAGTTTATTGGAAGTAAGAAGTCAATAAATACACTACGTTTCACCAGGTTATCCTGACGTCTTCAGGTGATTGACATATAGTTTTAACTTAACCTTCGAGTTTATTGGAAGTAAGAAGCATATAAAGACACTAGGGAGATACAGTGTTATCTCACTAGCTCTACTTGTAAGCATTTGTACAGTATAAAGTCAAAACATATATATATAGCCAATTGATATTCACTTTCACTAATGTGTATTTTCAAATGATGTGTTTAGCTATACTTACTATCAGTCATAAGGAAATGGCTGAGTCTAAGTCATTCTTGTATATTTCAGCCAATCGGGGCACTGAATCCCAGTCGTAAAGCATACTTTGAGGATCGGTACGAGACATGGGAACACGAAACTATTCCTCCGTTCCACTTTGGAACCCACTACTCAACTTCAGCCTTCACCCTCAACTGGCTAGTGAGGGTGGTAAGTAATCTGAATATTTATCAACCCACCGTATAATAACCTAACTTAATTTATGTATACATGAATAATTATATGGTATTGAACCTAATCTATCATTTAATATTATACAGTGTTTACTGGTTATATTACAGATTTCTTTTCACTAAAGATATGGCAAATTAAAGAACACACTAGGCCCCTGTCACAGATTATGTCAAATTATAGAACACACTAGGCCCCAGATTATGTCAAATTAAAGAACACACTAGGCCCCTGTCACAGATTATGTCAAATTATAGAACACACTAGGCCCCAGATTATGTCAAATTAATAAACACACTAGGCCCCTGTCACAGATTATGTCAAATTAAAGAACACACTAGGCCCCCGTCACAGATTATGTCAAATTAAAGAACACACTAGGCCCCAGATTATGTCAAATTAAAGAACACACTAAGCCACTGTCACAGATTATGTCAAATTAAAGAACACACTAGGCCCCTGTCACAGATTATGTCAAATTAAAGAACACACTAGGCCCCTGTCACAGATTGTCAAATTAAAGAACACACTAGGCCCCCATCACAGATAATGTCAAATTAAAGAACACTCTAGGCCCCTGTCACAGATTATGTCAAATTATAGAACACACTAGGCTCCTGTCACAGATTATGTCAAATTATAGAACACACTAGGCCCCCGTCACAGATAATGTCAAATTAAAGAACACTCTAGGCCCCTGTCACAGATTATGTCAAATTAAAGAACACACTAAGCCCCTGTCACAGATTATGTCAAATTATAGAACACACTAGGCCCCTGTCACAGATTATGTCAAATTAAAGAACACACTAGGCCCTTGTCACAGATTGTCAAATTAAAGAACACACTAGGCCATCACAGATTATGTCAAATTAAAGAACACACTAGGCCCCCTGTCACAGATTATGTCAAATTAAAGAACACACTAGGCCCCTGTTGCAGATTATGTCAAATTAAAGAACACACTAGGCCCCTGTCACAGATTATGTCAAATTAAAGAACACACTAGGTCCCCTGTCGCAGATTATGTCAAATTAAAGAACACACTAGGCCCCTGTCACAGATTATGTCAAATTAAAGAACACACTAGGTCCCTGTTGCAGATTATGTCAAATTAAAGAACACACTAGGCC
>NW_013672467.1:13555-16318 GCF_000517525.1 Limulus polyphemus
CTTAACTATTAATGGATTATTTATAAAGTATGTTGATCCAAGTCAATTCTGCTGTTTCTTAACTATTAATGGATTATTTATAAAGTATGTTGATCCAAGTCAATTCTGCTGTTTCTTAACTATTAATGGATTATTTATAAAGTATGTTGATCCAAGTCAATTCTGCTGTTTCTTAACTATTAATTGAATATTTATAAAGTATGCTGATCCAAGTTGATTCTGTTGTTTCTTAACTATTAATGAATTATTTATAAAGTATGTTGATCCAAGTGAATTCTGCTGTTTCTTAACTATTAATGAATTATTTATAAAGTATGTTGATCCAAGTTGATTCTGTTGTTCATTAACAACTGTCAATGGATCATATGTAAATTAATGCAAGTTCCTGACAACTGTTAATGTATTATGTATAAAATAAATTGACAACTATGTTATTGTTAGATTAGAGCTTAAATATGTATTCAAAACTGAGATATGATCCTTACCAACCAGACACTCCATTCCCAGTTTTCACTTTAAGTTTTAAATTATTAAGTTAAATTTTGAATCAGATCATGTTCTCTTAGAGTTTCTCTCCAAAAAAGAAAATTTATAAATATACAAATTGTGTTTTAACTCTGATTTAAAAAAAGAAACAAGTTGTGATTTTTATACCAGAAACTTCTAGCGTACAAACTATTTTAGGCATAAAGGTTTTCTAATCTGTGTTTGTAGTTTGCTCACCTCACAAATTACTGTCTTTTTTTTCCTACTGTTTTCATTATATTGAGAGTAATTTTTTATTCTCTTACAGTCAGTGTAAAGAACTTGCCAAGAGCAATTGGTGAAGTCAGTCATTTTCTGTGCAATTATGGTGTTTTTGTTCATGTGACTAACATTATTAGTAACTCTGTAATCGTGGATCCCATGATTCTAGAATAAAATAGAAACTACTTACCATATCTGAAATTTAACTACATACCTTCAAGATAATGCCACAGTACATGATAGAATGTATATAAGAAGTTATTAACACTGTATTATCTTATGTAAGTTAATTGTCCAAATGAAATTTGGAGATTAGATACATTTTTTTGTTTTGTAAACTCTACAGGAGCCTTTCACGACTATGTTTCTAGCCCTTCAAGGAGGAAAGTTTGATCATGCAAATCGCATGTTTTCCTCTGTTGCTCAGGCCTGGAAAAACTGCCAACGAGATACTTCTGATGTTAAGGTAAGATTTAATCAGTTAGATCATACTGTTTTGCTTGTACTGAGGCACACCATTAATAGACGAGCATTGTAATGAAGATATGAGTATGTACCAAGGATGGGGTTAAGTTATTATACAGTTCTTTGGGAGCATAAGTGGATTAAGTATTATTTCTTCAGTAAACTTTTAAGTACAGATGGTTGAGTATATTATATTAAAACACTTTTGATTATGTAGATCAACGAAGTGACATCCACAACCAATATAAAGCTATGGTGGGATGAAATGTATCATAACTACATTTTGACATTGTTTGGCATTTTATAGATTGTATGATGTCACTGAAAGTTAATCACTTTTTGGAATGGTATGTAACAATCTTTAGAATTTCCAAACTATGGTATCCCTTGTATTTATTGGCATTAGAAAACAAAGGGACATGGGCCAATTTGGGCACCAGGACCATCCAAAAAGGGACTTGCAACAAGTTGTAACCTCAACCATTGTGCTTCAGTATAATTTCTTGTAACATGTGAAGATTGGTGAACACAAATGTCAGTGGCTAAAGCCGTCTACTGGCCCCAAGCACACAACATAATGAAGAAAGATCACCATCTAGAAATGAGATCAACAGGTTCATCGAGATAAGGCTTGAGGTGTTGTGTACTTCAAACAGCTGGAGAATGAAGTGAATGTCCATGCATTTCCTCAAGATAACATTCTGGTAAAATCACCAGACACAACATCTATGGATTTTTATGGAATCAGTATTTGAAATAGGTGCTGGGAAAGCATCATCCTCATACATAAATATGGAAAGCCTGCCAAGATAAGGATGTGTTTCAAACATGATAGCCTTACGGTAGAACCTATTGAAATGGCAACTACACTGCAGGTTATTGTTAAGATAGAGTATAACTGGGTGTGATAATAGACTGGAAAGACATGTTTAGGCCCTAAAATTGTTTAAATGTAATGTACTCAACCTTCGTGTACGTGTGTATGTATATATATATATACACACACACACACACACACATTCAAAGATATTCATTTTATTTGTATTTTAATTCAAACATTCATTTTTTAATGGTAGTTTTGCACTTCATTTGACTGCCATCATTCTTCTCTGTGTTGTGATCTTAGCGAGCTTTTCACATCAATATTTTTGCCAACGGTCAGTGAGTCCACCTCAGTATAATAAAAGTTGTTGCAGATACATTACAAGCTATGGAATTTAATGAAATATAAACATATATCCCATAATGTTAATACATTTGAAATTCTTATTAGGAGCTGATTCCTGAATTTTATTATTTGCCTGAAATGTTTGCTAACAAGAATGGCTACCAGTTAGGAAAGCAAGAGGATGGGAGTGTTGTGGGGGACGTGTATCTGCCCCCGTGGGCATCATCCCCAGAGGAGTTTGTACGAATCAACCGTATGGTGAGTGCACTTAAAATAAAAATAAAAACACCTTTCTTTAATAAAATAAGAACAGCTTTCTTTAATAGGGTTTTAAGATTTAACTTGTGAGAAAATACAAACACCTTTCTTTAATAGGGTTTTAA
>NW_013672467.1:16328-19023 GCF_000517525.1 Limulus polyphemus
CTCATTTCTACACGTTGTAGCAACACAGAAACTAACAAGTCTACAACAGTTGTTACAGTCTCAGTTCTACACGTTGTAGCAACACAGAAACTAACAAGTCTACAACAGTTGTTACAGTCTCAGTTCTACACGTTGTAGCAACACAGAAACTTACAAGTCTACTAAAGCTGTTACAGTCTCAGTTCTACACGTTGTAGAAATACAGAAACTAACAAGTCTACAACAGTTGTTACAGTCTCAGTTCTACACGTTGTAGCAACACAGATATTAATCTGATCTTTTAACTACTTATACTATTTGTTGGCCCTTTGGTGACTCAGAAATAAGCTTCAAGGCTTATAGTCTAAATCTCGGGGTTGAATCCCTAAGATGGGCACAGCAGAGATAGCCCATTGTTTATCTTTGTGCTCAATAACAAGTAAACAAACATTTTTCGTCTATAGATAATATTTTTAATAAAAGATATCCTTGTAGTGGTTATCCTGTTCTTAATACCCTTATAATAGTCATACTTCTGTTAATTAACAATATTATAGTGTTATCCCTGTTTTCAGTCTGTTCCATATTGTTGCTGGACAACCAGTGATGTTATTGGTGCCATTCAACAGATAACAGAGTGAACTACGTAAACACTATGTTAACACTTTACTAAAATTCAACAGATAACAGAATGAACTATGTAAACACTATCTTAACACTTTACTAAAATTCAACAGATGACAGAGTGAACTACGTAAACACTATGTTAACAGTTTACTAAAATTCAACAGATGACAGAGTGAACTACGTAAACACTATGTTAACACTTTACTAAAATTCACAGATAACAGAGTGAACTACGTAAACACTATGTTAACACTTTACTAAAATTCACAGATAACAGAGTGAACTACGTAAACCCTATGTTAACACTTTACTAAAATTCAACAGATAACAGAGTGAACTACGTAAACCCTATGTTAACACTTTACTAAAATTCAACAGATGACAGAGTGAACTACGTAAACACTATGTAAATACTATACTAAAATTCACAGATAACAAAGTGAACTACGTAAACACTATGTTAACACTTTACTAAAATTCACAGATAACAGAGTGAACTACGTAAACACTATGTTAACACTACACTAACTACCCCTCCCCCAGTGGCTCAACGGTAAGTCTAGGGGTTACATCGCTAAAAAGGGGTTCTATATTCATGGTGGGCGCAGCTTAAAAACAAACAAACGCTCCATTAAAGTTTTAAGAACCCCGGCTTTAGACGTTGCTCGGTAGGTTTTCAAATACATTTCAGCTCCCACCCCTTTTTAAAACTATTTTATTGTTTCCTGAAATTTTGAGCTCTTCAGACTGTTAATAATTTAACTTTTAACCGAATACTTTTACGTTTAATTACACTTCTCCAAGTTAATCTAGTTCACACTGAAACAATTGCTTTTCGAGTGATATAAATAACGTCTCAACCAGCCGGCGCCGGCCTGGTGAGTTCTGGTCTTATCCGAAAGAACTCGTCGGCCCTCGTTCTAACAGATATAATGTGGTTGACATTCTCCTCATTACTTCTCATAATTCCATTTCAAATATCACTATATTTATTAACTAACTGATTATAGTCAGAAACTTAGAGAGATGTTTCTTCTAAGCGATCAAATAAGAAATAGATAAATAAGGCTTAGCTGTAATTAACTCGCGCGAGTAACGAGCTTTAAGGTAATTTGTCCAGCTGGACACGTTTATGGTAGGATCGCAGAATCTAGTTAAGATTCTTAACACGAGGGGAGTTCTGCCAACTGAAAAATATCTCATTCTCAGTGGAGTTCTTTTAAATCTTAATTGTTAAACAGTTGGCAGCTTCAGAGACAAGCCGCAAGGCTATACATTTCAAATCACGTGACAGGAGGCACCCTTTCTTTCGTCACCACTAACACCACTTTGACCAAGAATGTCCACTGAATCTTAAGCGTGAAATGGAATTATCCAAATTCTGATGGTCATAAGAACATACTATATATTATCATATGTTTAAACTGTATATATATATATATATGTGTAGGTTTCTAGTGTTTCTATGTATATATATTATCATATGTTTAAACGGTATATATACATGTTTATGTTTCTAGTGTTTCCATGTATATATATTATCATTTGTTTAAACGATATACATGTGTATGTTTCCATGTATATATATTATCATTTGTTTAAACGATATACATGTGTAAGTTCCATGTATATATATATTATCATATGTTTAAACGATATACATGTGTATGTTTCCATGTACATATTATCATATGTTTAAACGATATACTTGTGTAAGTTTCTAGTTTCCATGTATATATATTATCATATGTTTAAACGATATACATGTTTATGTTTCCATGTATATATATATTATCATATGTTTAAACGATATACTTGTGTAGGTTTCTAGTTTCCATGTATATATATTATCATTTGTTTAAACGATATACATGTGTATGTTTCCATGTATATATATTATCATTTGTTTAAACGATACACATGTGTATGTTTCAAGTGTTTCCATGTATATATATTATCATTTGTTTAAACGATATACATGTGTATGTTTCCATGTATATATATTATCATTTGTTTAAACGATATACATGTGTATGTTTCCATGTATATATATTATCATATGTTTAAACGATATACATGTGTATGTTTC
>NW_013672467.1:19762-21049 GCF_000517525.1 Limulus polyphemus
TGTTTCCATGTATATATATTATCATTTGTTTAAACGATACACATGTATATGTTTCCATGTATATATATTATCATTTGTTTAAACGATACACATGTAAGTGTTTCCATGTATATATATTATCATTTGTTTAAACGATATATATGTGTATGTTTCCATGTATTGCAGTAAACACCTAAGATTTCACAAAAGGTGATATCAACCAATGTACTTCCAAGCGTGGGCTAGTGAACCTTTTCCCACATCGAGACCAGCTGGATCGGTCCGAATATGGAGGTGATATTAGGCAAGATAGTGACCCTGACAGAAATAGTTAATGAAACAAAAAAAAATAAAAAACAGGTTTAAAAGTCAGACAGAACTCGTTTTCTAGGGTTAACGGTTGAAAGGATATTATGTAAAATAACAATATTTTTGTATAAGAAATTCCATCAATTTTCCAGTTTCAGCTTTTTTTTTTAACAGATATTATTTGAAAAGTCCAAGATCTTGCTGGATCCTTTAAAATCAGTCAAACTTACTCACCAGTAACAAAATATAACACAATACCGGTTGGTATAACATGTAACCTACTGTCGCTGAGTGAGAACGGATAATTAATTATGTTTGTTTGTTATGAATTTCGCGCAAAGCTACACGAGCGCCATCTGCGCTAGCCGTCCCTAATTTAGAAGTTTAAGACTAGTCAACACCACCCACCGCCAATGCTTGGGCTACTATTTTACCATTTTACTATTTTACCGTCACATTATAACGCTCCCACGGCTGAAAGGGCAAGCATGTTTGGTGTGACGGGGATTCGAACCCGCGACCGGCAGATTGCGGGGAGAGCGCCCTAACCACCTGGCCATGCCGGGCAATTAATTATGTCACACATAAAACCAAGAATTTCACCACTACGTTAGGCTTACTTCATATATTTGATGAGCTGCGAATTCGGCGAAACTAGTCTGCTACAGCTGAAGTAGCCAATCAGAGATTATATCAGACCTCTCTATGTAGTTTACGTTTTTTAAACAATAAAAGTTTACATAGTCTTAAACAAACAAATACACCAAGATATTCAATCATAACACTGTTTTATGTATGTTTTAACCTACGAATGTACATACTGTGACGTTTAGTTAACAGCACCGTTGTGTGTATGTTTTAATATAACATACACCGTGATCTTCAATCACAGCACCGTTGTGTGTATGTTTTAATATAACATACACCGTGATCTTCAATCACAGCACCGTTGTGTGTATGTTTTAATATAACATACACCGTGATCTTCAATCACAGCAC
>NW_013672467.1:21822-26333 GCF_000517525.1 Limulus polyphemus
TTGGTGTTGTCGTTCTGCAGGCTAATCTTTCTTGTTTTATAGACATTTTTTGGTGTTGTCGTTCTGCAGGCTAATCTTTCTTGTTTTATAGCCATTTTCTGGTGTTGTCGTTCTGCAGGCTAATCTTTCTTGTTTTATAGACATTTTTTGGTTGTTGTCGTTCTGCAGGCTAATCTTTCTTGTTTTATAGTCATTTTCTGGTGTTGTCTTTCTGCGTTATCGGGAAATGAAGCTTCTTAAGAAGCCATCAACCGAGTTGTAATATTCTAAAATTCTATTAAAACTTGATGTTGATTACTTTAAATCATGTCATCACTTTAATCACGGAGTAAAAAGTGAGTTTCATCTATTAGTTTACTTCCTCGTGCTGTGTTTCTATCAATATCAATATTGATCATTTTATTAAGTTCTTTAGATTCAAAATGTCCTCCATCACTGAGAAGCTAAATGTTGATTAACTCAAGCGACTTGAAATATTTTATATTTCTGTGATCTCATTAGCATGTTCATAACCGTACAGTTATATTATATAACTAGCGTATAACTCGTCAAACATCACAGGGCAAGTACTACCACCCCCCATAGTATACCCTAACTTCACATTTCATAGCTAACTGAAATAAATATTTTTTGAGAATTCAAGCCTGACCAATAAAGAGGCGGAAAAGTGCAGTCGAGGCAGTTAAATGTCGGTAAATTCCTTTGCGAGCCAATCAAAATTAAGATCATTCATGTAATGAATTCGTGTCGTACCCATAGAATAACTATTGGTAAAAATCAGTTAGATTAACAACTTCTAATATACAGAAAAGCCAGTCTGTTTTGGTAACACCACCTTCCAACAATGGCTTTTATGTCATGTTGCTTGGCAACAAAAGTATAACCTAATATTATTGTTAGTCTATGTATTGAAAGTATAACATGAAATGTACAAAACTGGAAAAAATATTTATTGTTTTCTTAATTCAGTCTCCGATTTAAGTTTAAAATTCAATCGATATTCCTACTTTCATGATAAATTTTATGTACTTGGTTCTAGGCTAGGTGATCACACACTGCGTCTTTACCTTAGGCTTATTATACCAACACTCACTACACTTATAAGGTTTCACGACTACCTACTCATGGCCTCTTTGCACCTCCGTCACTAAAATCGTAATGAGCAGACAGTAATTGGACTATTCTATCTGGATAAATGAATTTTGGCTTTTATGACTCCTCCTATTCCGAAAAAAAAAAATCAAGCGTGACGTGACACACACTGGTTTTTATATATGTTGGACAATATCATTTCGTGTGTAAAAGTTCGCTTAGTGTTAAAACGCATTTATTAAATGGATTTCTTTCAGTTTACTGCAACCTCATGCTGTGTAATATAATATTTGTTTCCGATATTTCTCAAGTATACACCAGAACCATCTACGTTAGCCGTCCTTCATTGTAAACTGATAGACGCAAGATCACGCCAGACGGCACCCACCGTTACCTCTTGGACTATTCTAAATTATTTGTGGAATTTTACTGTCACTTCTATAACGCACACACGGCCTGGCATGGTCCTGCTGTTAGGGAACTCGACTCGTAATCTGCACGACGCGAATTTGAATACCGTCGCCTAATAGGCTCGCCCTTTCAGCCGTGAGGGCGTTATTCTCGCTCTTTGTCGGTGTGGGTGGGTGTTGATTAGCTGCCCTCCCTCTAGTCTTACACTACTAAATTAGAGACGGCTAGCACAGACAGAAATCGTGTAGCATTACACGAAATTCGGGAATTTAGTGATACTTAAAAAAGTCGCTTTTGGACTTCACGCGATTTTCATGTCATGGTGATAAAATTAATGGTGTTTGGAAATGTAAAAGTGTCGATAAATTATCACTCCTCTTATTTCGTTAAATCAAGCGTAACGTGATGTGACACACACTCTTATTTCGTTAAATCAAGCGTAACGTGATGTGACACACACTCTTATTTCGTTAAATCAAGCGTAACGTGATGTGACACACACTCTTATTTCGTTAAATCAAGCGTAACGTGATGTGACACACACTGGCTTTTATATAGGTTAGATGTTAACACGTTTAACTTACTCTTCTCCCGGCTTCATACTCACAGTAGAAACGATCCAACAGTAATCAACAGTTTTAACTTACTCTTCTCCCGGCTTCATACCCACAGTAGAAACGATCCAACAGTAATCAACAGTTTTAACTTACTCTTTTCCTTACTGTTGGATCGTTTCTACTGTGGGTATGAAGCCGAGTAAGTTAAAACTGTTGAAAGTTAAAACTGTTGATTACTGTTGGATCGTTTCTACTGGGGTTATGAAGCCGGGAGAAGACTCTTCTCCCGGCTTCATACCCACAGTAGAAACGAAGTTAAAACTGTTGATTACTGTTGGATCGTTTCTACTGGGGTTATGAAGCCGGGAGAAGTAATTATTTGTGGTTGTTTGTGATGTTTTGTTAAAGGTATTGTTATGTGTGTTGTTAACTATTGTGGGAGTGTCACCATCTTGAACATAAAAATTGGGTATCAATTACTCTTATGTGCATCTTTAACTGTTCTGGGTTGTGTCACCATTGTGTCGCCATTCTCAACACACTGAGTTTTTAAATTGAAAAAAAAAAACTGTCTAATAATCACGTGATTTATTGGTTTGAACACTTCTCCCACGTTTCGATTTATAACTATTAAAATGAAATGTTTCATCAGTTTGTTTCATGTTTCTCACCGTTAACGATACTTTCAGCCATAACACCAATAATACGTCACGAGGGTCAGCCAATTTATAATATATTTGTAAGTCTGAAGGTTTACAGTGTAAACAATCACTGTAGTAAAAAAGTATAATAGTAATAAACAGTATATTGAAATAAAAAATATGGTAAACGTGTTGTTAAGGTAAACTATTATTTCAGATCTTTGGACATTACCGATAAATGATCTTAAACCATCAAATTTGTTTTGGTTTTTTTAATTGGACACTCAACGTTTCGCTTTACAGCTTCTTCAGTTTCACTAAAACACAAACCGTAATGGTTTAAATAAAAGCCCCAATTTGAACTATAGAACTTAAATAAGGTCAATCAAAGCAGTAAAAGTTCCTTTTGTAATTCCTTTGTTCAATGTGAGATATTTCAGAGTTAATGCTGTCACGTGTCTATTTTAATAACAAACGTATAAATGACATCCTACGTTTTATCATTACGTTTAACAGCCAGCAGGGAAGCGGCTTTTACCCACGCTATCTCCGCAGCGGGAGTGGTGCACACCGTGGCCAGAGCCTGTCGCGACGGGCAACTGTCAAATTGCGGCTGCAGCCGAGCACTTAGGCCTAAAAGCCTGCACCGTGACTGGATTTGGGGAGGCTGCGGAGACAACATAGAATATGGTTACCGATTCGCTGAAGGGTTTATTGACGTCAGAGAACGAGAGAACAACTTTCCAACTGGTTCGAGAAAACAAGGGAGAAAATTCATGAATCTTCATAACAATGAAGCCGGGAGAAGAGTAAGTTAAAACTGTTAATTACTGTTGAATCATTTCTACTGTGGGTATGAAGCCGGGAGAAGAGTAAGTTAAAACTGTTGATTACTGTTGGATCGTTTCTACTGTGGGTATGAAGCCAGGAGAAGAGTAAGTTAAAACTGCTGATTACTGTTGGATCGTTTCTACTGGGGTATGAAGCCGGGAGAAGAGTAAGTTAAAACTGTTGATTACTGTTGGATCGTTTCTACTGTGTGTATGAAGCCGGGAGAAGAGTAAGTTAAAACTGTTGATTACTGTTGGATCGTTTCTACTGTGGTTATGAAGCCGGGAAAAGAGTAAGTTAAAACTGTTGATTACTGTTCTAATGTAAGTTCAACAAAACACATCTGTTAATAATATATCTAGTACCGTAACTTCAACAAAACACCACAAATCATCATGTAGTTAGTAACGTAACTTCAACAAAACACCACAAATCATCATATATCTAGTACCGTAACGTCAACAAAACACCACAAATCATCATGTAGTTAGTAATGTAACTTCAACAAAACACCACAAATCATCAAATATCTAGTACCGTAACGTCAACAAAACACATCTGTTAATCATATATCTAGTACCGTAACGTCAACAAAACACATCTGTTAATCATATATCTAGTACCGTAACTTCAACAAAACAAATCTGTTAATCATATATCTAGTACTGTAACTTCAACAAAACACATCTGTTAATCATATATCTAGTACCGTAACGTCAACATAAAACATCTGTTAATCATATATCTAGTACTGTAACTTCAACAAAACACATCTGTTCATCAAATATCTAGTACCGTAACGTCAACAAAACACCACAAATCATCATATATCTAGTACTGTAACTTCAACAAAACACCACAAATCATCAAATATCTAGTACCGTAACGTCAACAAAACACCACAAATCCTCATATATCTCGTACCATAACGTCAACCAAACACCACAAATCATCAAATATCTAGTACCGTAACGTCAAC
>NW_013672467.1:27009-28502 GCF_000517525.1 Limulus polyphemus
TAATATTTAACTTGTGAGAAAATACAAACACCTTTCTTTAATAGTGTTTTAATATTTAACTTGTGAGAAAATACAAACACCTTTCTTTAATAGTGTTTTAATATTTAACTTGTGAGAAAATACAAACACCTTTCTTTAATAGTGTTTTAATATTTAACTTGTGAGAAAATACAAACACCTTTTTATAATAGGGTTTTAATATTTAACATGTGAGAAAATACAAACACCTTTCTTTAATAGTGTTTTAATATTTAACTTGTGAGAAAATACAAACACCTTTCTTTAATAGGGTTTTAATATTTGTTAAGAAGATATATAAAAGGTTTGTTTATATTTTTATTAGACTATTAGACTATTAGACTATTTGCTAACTTATTGCTTCTTGTGGAAACTTGTACAGTAAATTCTAATATTAATTATATTTTTATTAGACTATTTGCTAACTTATTGCTTCTTGTGGAGACTTCCCTCTAGTGAGAAAACAACAAAACTTGTACAGTAAATTCTAATATTAATTATGGAATATTAACATGTAACCTGTTTTTATAGGCTTTGGAATCAGAGTTTGTATCTTGTCAACTCCACCAGTGGATAGACTTGATTTTTGGCTACAAACAGAAAGGTAATGTTATTTTCATTTTATTACATCTAATCAACTTCTTTTAATTCTCTTGTAGTTTATATATGATGATAGTTTTTTAATTTGATACTTGTCTACTTCAGAACCGGGAATACTCTATTTAATCCAAGTGTGAAACCAGTTCTAGGTGTTATTCTCTGTACCAGAAATGAGTCAAGGTTGTTATATTGTGTGACTTTCATGGGATATGAAGTATCACCTCATACATAAAATTTTCTCATGCAGTTGGCCATAAAGAGAATGTGTTCAATGAGATTGTTTTCAAATTGCAAACACAGTTTATTATCTTCATCTTAATAAAGTTATCCACTCCCAGGTCATTCCAGCTTAGTTTCATTTGCATTAAGTCCAGTTTTAAATTTCTTTTAAGATCCAGACATTTCTAAGTAGTCCTATTCATCACATTTGTTTCTTTCTCTACACACCCAGTTACAAAACCTGTTGTTACTGCAGAGTAAAGTGACTGTTTTGGTATACCACAAACGTAAATCCATTAAAAATCAAGTAATAAAGCAAAATATATTTTAACCTTGTAAAAAATCCACTAAACATAATAACTTTTAGCCTTTCTGCCAAATTCTCTGTTGAATACAGAACTCTCTCTGTTGCGAAGTATTTCAGAGCTTTGTACTAATTGACATGACTGTGATTGTACCATTTGAGTTTCTGATAACAACAGCTGTACCAATACAGTTCATTCAAACTTAGTCATGACTGTGATTGTACCATTTGAGTTTCTGATAACAACAGCTGTACCAATACAGTTCATTCAAACTTAGTCATGACTGTGATTGTACCATTGAGTTTCTGATAACAACAGCTGTACCAATACAGTTCATTCAAACTTAGTCAT
>NW_013672467.1:29014-34082 GCF_000517525.1 Limulus polyphemus
ATTTCAGAGTATTTCAGAGCTTTGTACTAATTGACATGTCATGACTGTGATTGTACCATTTGAGTTTCTGATAACAACAGCTGTATCAGTACAGTTCATTCAAACTTATGTTGAATTTTTCTTCTTATTTCAGAGTATTTCAGAGCTTTGTACTAATTGACATGTCATGACTGTGATTGTACCATTTGAGTTTCTGATAACAACAGCTGTATCAATACAGTTCATTCAAACTTATGTTGAATTTTTCTTCTATGTCGTATGTGTGTGTCTGTGTATCAATACCTGAAAAGTAGGAGTTGAACCCATAGAGAGAGCAGTACCGTGACAGTCAGTGTTTTAATACAGGTGATAGAAAGGAATTTTTTTTATCATATTGTAGAAATCCACCTAGTTGTTTGATAGTATCTGAAACTCGATACTTAACTAACAGAAAGAAAAGAACTGATTTATCGGTTTAGTTTACTATTACTTCTGTTCCTACCTCTGTGTTCAGACAAACATTATTCCAAGTTTAGTATCACTACTGTTCCTACCTCTGTTTCAGATACACGTTATTCCAACTTTAGTATCACTACTGTTCATACCTGTGTTCAGACACACGATATTCCAAGTTTAGTGTCATTTCTGTTCCAACCTCTGTTCTGACACATGTTATTCCAAGTTTAGTATTACTATTCCCATATCTGTGTTCAGACACATGTTATTCCAAGTTTAGTATCACTGCTGTTCCTATATCTGTGTTCAGACACACGTTATTCCAAGTTTAGTATCACTACTCTTCCTATATCTGTGTTCAGACACACGTTATTCCAAGTTTAGTATCACAACTCTTCCTATATCTGTGTTCAGACAGACGTTATTCCAAGTTTAGTATCACAACTCTGTCTGAACACAGATATAGGAACACGTTATTCCAAGTTTAGTATCACTACTCTTCCTATATCTGTGTTCAGACACACGTTATTCCAAGTTTAGTATCACAACTCTTCCTATATTTGTGTTCAGACACACGTTATTCCACGTTTAATATCACTACTGTACCTATATCTGTGTTCAGACACACGTTATTCCAAGTTTAGTATCACAACTCTTCCTATATCTGTGTTCAGACAGACGTTATTCCAAGTTTAATATCACTACTGTACCTATATCTGTGTTCAGACACTCGTTATACCAAGTTTAATATCACTACTGTTCATACCTCTGTGTTCAGATACACGTTATTCCACGTTTAGTATCACAACTCTTCCTATATCTGTGTTCAGACAGACGTTATTCCAAGTTTAGTATCACAACTCTTCCTATATCTGTGTTCAGACAGACGTTATTCCAAGTTTAGTATCACAACTCTTCCTATATCTGTGTTCAGACACACGTTATTCCAAGTTTAGTATCACAACTCTTCCTATATCTGTGTTCAGACAGACGTTATTCCAAGTTTAGTATCGCTACTGTTCATATATCTGTGTTCAGACACACGTTATTCCAAGTTTAGTATCACTACTCTTCCTATATCTGTGTTCAGATACATGTTATTCCAAGTTTACATGAACATATCATGGAATAAGTTCAGATACACGTTATTCCAAGTTTACATGAACATATCATGGAATAAGTTCAGATACACGTTATTCCAATTTTACATGAACATATCATGGAATAAGTTCAGATACACGTTATTCCAAGTTTACATGAACATATCATGGAATAAGTTCAGATACACGTTATTCCAAGTTTACATGAACATATCATGGAATAAGTTCAGATACACGTTATTCCAAGTTTACATGAACATATTCAGATACACTTTATTCCAAGTTTACATGAACATATCATGGAATAAGTTCAAGGGTACTGATTTTGTTTCATATTACGAGTTAAAATGTTTTTGTTTTCCACTTTGTTTGTTTTTTTCTGTTTTTATATATGAATCATTAAAGCAATATTACAGGAGCGTCGTTACTGGACTTGTTAATTTATAGTCGGTTATATATCTAATTTTTATGATTTTGAAAGAGTAATTTATCCCTTCTTGTTTGAAAGTACCCACGCTAGCAGAAGACATCGTTCTAGTGATCATTATGTGGGAGACCGCCTAACGAGCCGTAACTGACGAACCCGACTTGTAAATATCTATATTTTTCAAGCTTGGGTCGCCCAGGGAGGACAATGAGACCACTGTCTAACCACACTCTGCGGTAGTTTGTTACAAACAAATGAAACGAGCAAAAGTTGACCCTCTGGCCCACTCTGGTAATAATACCATGCTACCGTAGATTCAGTAAGGTCGTGTGCATTTTGGTTGTGTAGAAATACGTGCTGTAAATAATACTCGAAGATCTATCCCACCCTTCTACCCCCGCCCCAATTATCTAACAATGCAGAAGTTTGGGTAAGAAAATTGGTGACATGATGTAAGTTACAACAAACAATAACGTACACCTTATTGTTTGTTGTAACTTACGACACCCTTACACCACGTTATTGTTTGTTGTAACTTACAGTATGTTATTGTTTGTTGTAACTTACAGTATGTTATTGTTTGTTGTAACTTAACAAACAATAACGTGGTGTAAGTTACAACAAACAATAACGTGGTGTAAGTTACAACAAAAAATAGCGTGCTGTACGTTACAACAAACAATAACGTGGTGTAAGTTACAACAAACAATAACGTGGTGTAAGCTACAACAAACAATAGCGTGCTGTAAGTTACAACAAACAATAACGTGGTGTAAGTTACAACAAACAATAACATACTGTAAGTTACAACAAACAATAACGTGCTGTAAGTTACAACAAACAATAACGTGGTGTAAGTTACAACAAACAATAGCATACTGTAAGTTACAACAAACAATAACGTGGTGTAAGTTACAACAAACAATCATTGACATTTTGTAAAAGGTAAATTTTTGAAGTAGAGGTAAGAAAAACAGAATAATTTGGTTGTAAATTAAGTTATTAAAACGCTCGGAACGACACTGTTGTTCCTTTTCTACAGTAGAATAGTCGATTAATCTGGTTTATTCTTTAATTAAGAGAAAACTTGGACTTAGTTTCATTCCCAAACATTCAACCTACTGTATTCTATGTTAACTACATCACACTTACCATGTTTTATATTAATCCATATGGCACTTACCGTGTGTTATGTCAAGCCATATGGTACTTACCATGTTTTATATTAATCCACATGATACTTACTATGTTCTGTATTAATCCACATGATACTACGTTCTGTATTAATGTACATGATACTTACTATGTTCTGTATTAATCCACATGATACTTACTATGTTCTGTATTAATCCACATGATACTTACTATGTTCTGTATTAATCCACATGATACTACGTTCTGTATTAATGTACATGATACTTACTATGTTCTGTATTAATCCACATGATACTTACTATGTTCTGTATTAATGTACATGATACTTACTATGTTCTGTATCAATCCACATGATACTACGTTCTGTATTAATGTACATGATACTTACTATGTTCTGTATTAATCCACATGATACTACCATGGTTACATTTCATTTCTCTTGATCAAGTGTCTTCTTTTGTGACCTACTTATGAGACTGTATATGATGTAGAGGTTCACTTTAAAAGGTAGAAATATTGTAAGAATCACTGTAAGTGGCCCCCACTGGTGTAATTGACTCCATGTGTGGACCATCTTTTTTTTTAGCGTAATTCGTTTTATTTTCTCTGTCGAATGGAAAACATTAGTGGTGAGGGAGTTAGCTGGTATTTGAACGTAAGGCTGTAGTCCTAAATGGTGACCTGCGGGGGCACCCTTTATGATTTGTTAGGAAGAAATGTGACCTTGAATAATATGGCTTTCAAAGCATCGTGATTAGTATATTAAGACACGCCCTTTAAATCAAGCCTGGTATGGTACATATAAAACACATTGTGCTATCATTTAATAATCGTAATCTCATAGTTATATATCTATTACAATTTTTATTTTTTTAATTATTCCACGAAGTCACTTTAAAAATTCACATCCACTACGAAATTTTGATTATTAAGGTAAATCACTACTTTATTCCCCCGTTTTAAAACGTGTTTTTAAACTGAAAGCTGTAACTAATGAAGCTGATTGTTGAGTGACGTGTTGTTTAATACAAATCAACAATAGACTTTATATTACCTACTCACCCAGGAAGAACTAGAGGATAATTCAGGTTTAATTAGTACAAACCAACAATACTTTATATTACCTACTCACCCAGGAAGAACTAGAGGATAATTCAGGTTTAATTAGTACAAACCAACAATAGACTTTATATTACCTACTCACCCAGGAAAAACTAGAGAATAATTCAGGTTCAATTAGTACAAACCAACAATAGACTTTATATTACCTACTCACCCAGGAAAAACTAGAGAATAATTCAGGTTCAATTAGTACAAACCAACAATAGACTTTATATTACCTACTCACCCAGGAAGAACTAGAGGATAATTCAGGTTTAATTAGTACAAACCAACAATACTTTATATTACCTACTCACCCAGGAAGAACTAGAGGATAATTCAGGTTTAATTAGTACAAACCAACAATACTTTATATTACCTACTCACCCAGGAAGAACTAGAGGATAATTCAGGTTTAATTAGTACAAACCAACAATAGACTTTATATTGCCTACTCACCCAGGAAGAACTAGAGGATAATTCAGGTTTAATTAATACAAACCAACAATACTTTATATTACCTACTCACCCAGGAAGAACTAGAGGATAATTCAGGTTTAATTAGTACAAACCAACAATAGACTTTATATTACCTACTCACCCAGGAAAAACTAGAGAATAATTCAGGTTCAATTAGTACAAACCAACAATAGACTTTATATTACCTACTCACCCAGGAAAAACTAGAGAATAATTCAGGTTCAATTAGTACAAACCAACAATAGACTTTATATTACCTACTCACCCAGGAAAAACTAGAGAATAATTCAGGTTCAATTAGTACAAACCAACAATAGACTTTATATTACCTACTCACCACTGGAAAAACTAGAGAATAATTCAGGTTCAA
>NW_013672467.1:34854-37891 GCF_000517525.1 Limulus polyphemus
CAACAGTAGACTCTATACTACTTACTCACCCAGGAAGAACTAGAGGATAATTCAGGTTTAATTAATACAAACCAACAGTAGACTCTATACTACTTACTCACCCAGGAAGAACTAGAGGATAATTCAGGTTTAATTAATACAAACCAACAGTAGACTCTATACTACTTACTCACCCAGGAAGAACTAGAGGATAATTCAGGTTTAATTAATACAAACCAACAATAGACTATACTACTTACTCACCCAGGAAGAACTAGAGGATAATTCAGGTTTAATTAATACAAACCAACAGTAGACTCTATACTACTTACTCACCCAGGAAGAACTAGAGGATAATTCAGGTTTAATTAATACAAACCAACAATAGACTATACTACTTACTCACCCAGGAAGAACTAGAGGATAATTCAGGTTTAATTAATACAAACCAACTATAGACTATACTACTTACTCACCCAGGAAGAACTAGAGGATAATTCAGGTTTAATTAATACAGTCCAACAATAGATTTTATACTACTTACTTACCCAGGAAGAACTAGAGGATAATTCAGAGTTAATTAATACAACTCAACATTATACTTTATACTAATTTACCAAGGAAGAACTTGAGGATAATTCAGGGTTGATTAATACAGCCCAACAATAGGCTTCAGACATCTTACTTGGAAAGAACCATAGTATAGATAAGGTTTCATTGATATAATCCAACAGTAGATTTTTTACCCACACAGAACCAGGGGACATTTCAGGCCTCATTAATCAAACAACAGAAGCACCTGCCTTTTTTCTATCTGTACTGTTACATGTACCTCTACCTCTTCCCACTTGTAATGTTGCATGTACACTAGCCTGTTTTCCACCTGTACCATTACCCATACACCTGCCTGTTTCCCACCTGTATCATTACCCATACACTTGCCTGTTCCCACCTGTATCATTACCCGTACACTTGCCTGTTCCCACCTGTATCATTACCTGTACACTTGCCTGTTCCCACCTGTACCATTACCCATACACTTGCCTGTTCCCACCTGTATCATTACCTGTACACTTGCCTGTTCCCACCTGTACCAAAAACAGGCAGGTGTATGGGTAACAGTATAGGTGGAAAACAGGCAGGTGTATTGGTAATGATACAGGTGAAAAACAGGCAGGTGTGGGTAATGGTACAGGTGGGAACAGGCTGGTGTATGGGTAATGGTACAGGTTGGAACCTACAAGTGTATGGGTAATGGTACAGGTGGGAACAGGCAAGTGTATGGGTAATGGTACGGGTGGGAACAGGCAAGTGTACGGGTAATGGTACAGGTGGGAACAGGCAAGTGTACAGGTAATGATACAGGTGGGAACAGGCAAGTGTATGGGTAATGATACAGGTGGGAAACAGGCAAGTGTATGGGTAATGGTACAGGTGGGAACAGGCAAGTGTATGGGTAATGGTACAGGTGGGAACAGGCAAGTGTATGGGTAATGGTACAGGTGGGAACAGGCAAGTGTACGGGTAACTACAGGCAGAAAACAGGCAGATGTACATGTAACATTACAGTTAGAAATTAGGCAGGTGTACAAGCAACACTACAGGCAAAAAACAGGCAGGTGTATGGGTAACGGTACAGGTGGGAAATAGGCAGGTGTATGGTACAGGTGGGAACAGGCAGGTGTATGGGTAATGGTACAGGTGGGAAACAGGCAGGTGTACGGGTAACCGTATAGGTGGTGTTACATGTACACAAGCCTATTTTCTGCCTGTAGTGTTACGTATACACAAGCCTGTTTTCCGCCTGTAGTGTTGTTTGTACACCTGCCTGTTTTACTGCTGTACTCAAATTCAGCTGTTGTTGTACTCCATAGTGTAACTGTTTTAATTGTTGATGTAGATGTGTAAGATAGAGTTAATATTGTTCAGTTGATTTGACACACAACTGCCGAATAAGTGTGTTTCTGCTGTGTTTTTAGGTCCAGAGGCTGTTCGTGCAACAAATGTGTTTTATTACTTAACATATGAAGGAAGTGTAGACTTAGAGAATATGAAGGATCAAGCAATGAAAGAAGTAAGTAATAGTTTTTAACATTTTTAGTTATTTCTTCAGCACCCCTTCTAGTTTCCTAGAACATCACTATTGAATCAAGACACATAGAAGTGTGTCTTGCAGCCAAAAAAAACAACCTGTGGGATACACTGTGTGTTATTAACAGGAGTGGTAGTTTAGTGATTTTCCACCTTCTGTAGCTCGGACTGTGATAATCCAGACTATCACAAATTTCAAGGCAGTCCATTAAGAAATACCTCAGATATAACATCTCCAATTTTAATTGAGTTTCTTCCTCTTTTTTTCACACCAATAGTATGGAAATGTATTTGATAGAAAAACATACTTAACTTTTATCAATATTTTTCCAAACTTGGCACACTGATAGATCTTTATAACCTACAATTAGGTGTTTCATTTGGTGTAAGTAAAAGCCACATGTGCAAAATTATTCAACAAAAACTGCTCAAATTTAATTTTTATGCATGCCTACTAAAAAAGTCACGTGAGCTATTGGTCTAATATTTTTAATATAGCTTCACCTAACAGTAAAAGTGGACTGTTTTTACTTTTTTATTATTCGGCTGAATTAGAGCAGCAAAACTATAATGTGAAAGGACACATAAGTATTGGTTAGGCCAAGCAAACTAGATTAGCAGTTTCCAGCTCAAGTTTTAAAAAAATCATACGGGAGGATGGTTATTAGTATTGATTATTCATTGCCAACTTTTCAGCACAAATTTACAGGTTTAGTGTCACACGATATTAGCTTAAGCAATTAGTATAAATAATGATGCTTGATACAGCTGAACTGATAGCATGAGGGAGATGACAAGAATCTCTTAATCTAAATTCCATGGCATTTCTATAAAGGAAATTATTAACACTGTTTTAGTAGAGGAAAAACTAACCACCATATATTTTAAAGAATCTGGTTCGTTTAGTAAAGTAAGAATCTGTTAAGAATAACAGGGTTGCGATCTGAATGCTAATGTTGGTTATTAT
>NW_013672467.1:38156-40510 GCF_000517525.1 Limulus polyphemus
CTGGTTCATTTAGTAAAGTAAAGATCTGTTAAGAATAACAGGGTTGCGATCTGAATGCTAATGTTGGTTATTATCGAGTGTGACTTTCTTACTTGCTGTGGTTTGTTGGTATGGTATCTAATCAAAAACACCTTAGTTATGAAAAAAAGGTGCAGCCAAGAAAGGACTGAGTGTGAGACTTAAAGGAATGAAATCAATATTGGCAGCCAAACTGGTAGTTACACTTATAGCATTGATAAGTATTTAACAGCAAATATTCATTCATTAGCTAGTTAGACCGTGTATTTAAATTTACACACCATCATGCCTAAAGTTTGGCTGCACGTTTTTTTTTCACACTTAAGGTGTTTTTGATTACATAGCAGTAAATCAAGTTTGCTAACCTCTTCAGTGTCAGATGTTCTTGATAGCCCTATATTTATATATTAATGAAACCAGAGTTATTTTATGATCAGTTATTATATTTCTACAAAACGTGCACTAAATAAATAAATAAATGGTACACATCTAGATTTCTGAGTGATATACACTATTTCAATGAAACTACAGTAAAGAATAGGAATGCTTTTCTCCGATGTTTTTATGCATAACTTAAAATAAATATGAAAGAGATCCACTCAGATAATATTTCTATGGCTACTAGTGAGCTATGACTAATAAATCATAACAAGGAAATAAATTTAGGCAAAGTATTAAAAGTATTTTGAGAAATGGTTTACTTGAATTAACTCTGTCAAATATTTTCTGAAACATGGAGGGTATCTGAGTTATCTCGGGCAAGTCATAAGAGATTAAAAATAAGAGGTTTCTGAAAGTACCTCTGTAATTACATCTGCTGGGTAATAAAAAACAGAAGTTTAACTTCATACGGATTATAAGATAGATTGTACAATTTTTTTTTCACCACAGTGTAAGTAATGCATGTGAATTTGTGAATGACTATGAGGAAACCTGTAAATGTATTTTGCAGATAGATTTCATGAAAATTATCTCATAAGAACACTTTAGATTAATTGTGATGATATAATCTGTTAAAGTTCAGAATGCTCTTGTAACTTAAAGCGTAAGCTTTCCATCTGAAAATGTTTAATAACACTTTTTCTCCTTCTTTACAACTTCACTTATCTTTTCTTCCTTGATTCGTTGTAAAATATTATAATTACATTTTATTAACCAATTGTAGATTTTATGATTATTTACCATTGTCAACAAGCTGTTTTTTCTTAGGCTATTGAAAATCAGATAAGAAGTTTTGGTCAGACACCCTCTCCTCTCCTGATGGAACCACATCCTCCTCGGAGCTCAGCCATGCATATTGTAAGTCTTTTTTTTTATCACTTCCATTATTTCATAAGCATTCCATACTAAACCTCAGAACTGCATTCTCCATAAATATTGTCTTCATATTTAATAATTTATAAACGTTCCACAAGAAACTTGGAGCTCAGCCACACACACGCACACATTGCAAGTATTGTCTTCATATGTACAAATTTATAAACAATCCACGTGAAACTTGAAACTCAGCCACACTTTGTGAGTATGGTTTTCATATATACTCATCCCATTGGATCAATTTATAAACATTGATACTTGAAAACCCACACTAACTTAAAACTACACTTGTCTAAATTATAAACTCACTAAACATTCAAGTACCTTCCTCTATAAAACACTTGTCTAACTCGGAAACTAACTAAACATTCAAGTACCTTGCTGTATAAAACACTTGCCTAGCTCAGACACTAACTAAACATTCCGCTACCTTGCTCTATAAAACACTTGTCTAACTCAGAAACTAACAAAAAATTGAAGTAACTCACTGTGTAAAACAATTGTGTAACTCGGAAACTAAGTAAACAATTGACAAGTGTTTTATAGAGCAAGGTACTTGAATGTTTAGTTAGTTTATGAGAATGAGAAATGTTTTATACAGCAAGGTACATGAAGGTTTAGTTAGTTTACGAGATCGACAAGTGCTTTATACAGTGAGGTAATTGAATGTTTAGTTAGTTTACAAGATTGACAAGAGTTTTATACAGCAAGGTAAATGAAGGTTTAGTTAGTTTCTGAGTTAGACAAGTTCTTTATACAGTGAGGTAATTGAACCTCATAAAATAACTGAACATTTAAGTACCTCACTGTATAAAACACTTTTGTAACTCAGAAATGAACTAAACATTCAAGTACCTTGCTCTATAAAACACTTGTCAATCTCATAAAATAGCTAAACATTTAAGTACCTCACTGTATAAAGCACTTGTCTAACTCAGAAACTAACTAAACCTTCATTTACCTTGCTGTTTAAAACTCTTGTCGATCTCGTAAACTAACTAAACCTTCATGTACCTTGC
>NW_013672467.1:41510-45132 GCF_000517525.1 Limulus polyphemus
ATTATTATTTAGGGAGCATTATAAATAATTATGTTTTTAAAAGGAAAAAAAACTACTATTGTTATAAATAACACATTCAATTGAACTAAACTATGCATGCGTATTTAAATATATTTACACATGGCTTGTGTATATCGTATATATACATATATATTATTCATACCTTCGGTGTATAGGACGTAAGCAGATTTTGACATCAAATTTTGGGATAAAAAGTGAGTCTTATACACCGAAAAATACGTTACTCTGATTTTTCAATATATATATAGTTATATATACATACGTAAGAAGGTGTTACACATTACAAGATAGTTTTCTGGAACTGTTTTAGAGTCCAATGATGTTTTCACCAGTCACTGAAGAAGTATGCATGATTATCAAGTTTCTATCCAACTCTCCAATCTGTCACATTTCAGCAAATACTTACCCACAGCTGCCTTTACCATCTGTTGTAACAGTAACCTGTAACCAAAACTTTGCTGTCAATCGATGGAATTCGTCATTCTCGGGTAAGTAATTGCCAAGCTACAAACTTTCCAAGCTGCTTGTAATTAAATGTTGCAGCTAATTTTAAGTAACATTCTATTATGTGAATAAGGATTCGCAGATTTAAACCTTCCGTTACGATTCTGAACAGTTTTGTTGAAGTACAGTAATGAGTGGTATTAGCAACTTGAAGCTAACACTCTAAAAGAATTCACATTGAGAAAGTTCTCCTTTAACGTAATCTGGTAATTCATTTAGTTTGTTATTACATTTTAAATTAAATTTTGTTAGATGTGAATAACAAAAAAGTTTGCTGACTTAAAAGGATTGGACACAAAGTTCCTCCTTTTATTACCAATAAGAATTACTTATTATCCTGTGAGTTTTAGCTACCTTAGAGTTTTATATGACTGGTATACATGTATTTAGAAAATTTTCTCTTTTCATAGTTTATCTTTGAGAACATCTTAAAATGGTTTTGTTTTAATTTTAGATTTCGAAACAATCTTCTTTTTCCACTTTCTTTTCAGGTCCTCTTCACAGTTCCCCATATTCAGAATCTTCACAAACTTCACAAAATCAGCTGCCACTGTCCATGGATCCTTTGCTCAGTAAGTTCTATCAGTCCTCATAGGAACTTTGAATAGGGAAAAAATGTTAAGTTTCTGGGTGTGAGAGATGCAGAAATAATAAATTTTATGTTTTTGGGGCAGGAAGATTGTAGATATAAAAGGTGTTAGGTTTCTGGGTGTGAGGGTTGTTAACATAGGAGATGTTAGGTTTCTGGGTGTGAGGGTTGCTGACATAGCAGGTGTTAGGTTTCTATGTGAGGGTTGAAACATAACATCTCTTATGTCAGCAGAAACATAACATCTCTTATGTCAGCAACCGTCACACCCAGAAACATAACATCTCTTATGTCAACAACCCACACATTCAGAAACATAACATTTCTTATGTCAACAACCCTCACACCCAGGTGTGTGAGGGTTGCTGACATAAGAGATGTTATGTTTCTGGGTGTAAGGGTTGCTGACATAAGAGATGTTATGTTTCTGGGTGTGAGGGTTGCTGACATAAGAGATGTTATGTTTCTGGGTGTGAAGGTTGCTGACATAAGAGATGTTATGTTTCGAGGTGTGAGGGTTGCTGACATTAGAGATGTTAGGTTTCGAGGTGTGAGGGTTGCTGACATAAGATATTAGGTTTCTATGTGTGAGGGTTGTTGACATAAGAGATGTTATGTTTCTGGGTGTGAGGGTTGCTGACATAAGATATTAGGTTTCTATGTGTGAGGGTTGTTGACATAAGAGATATTAGGTTTCTGTGTGTGAGGGTTGTTGACATAAGAGATATTAGGTTTCTGTGTGTGAGGGTTGTTGACATAAGAGATATTAGGTTTCTGTGTGTGAGGGTTGTTGACATAAGTGGTAATGTCAACAACCCTCACACCCAGAAACCTAATATCTGGTAATGTCAACAACCCTCACACACAGAAACCTAATATCTTCTCTCAAACCCAGAAACCTAGCATCTGCTATATCAACAAGCCTCACACATAGAAACCTAATACCTGGTAATGTCAACAACCCTCAAACCCAGAAACCTAACACCTGGTAATGTCAATAACTCTCATACCCAGAAGCCTAATATCTGGTAATGTCAACAACCCTCACAACCCAGAAACCTAGCATCTGCTATATCAACAAGCCTCACACATAGAAACCTAATACCTGGTAATGTCAACAACCCTCAAACCCAGAAACCTAACACCTGGTAATGTCAATAACTCTCATACCCAGAAGCCTAATACCTTGTTGACATAACAGATGTTAGGTTTCTGAGCCTGAGTGTTATAAATGTTACTTGTTATATGTATCTACTACGTTGTTTATAAGTGCATATGCTTACACATAAAACAGTTTATTTAGATTAAACATAAATACACCACATAAAAATAATTAGGTGTTCATGTGAAAATATGTAGAATCTTGTAATGTGTTTCTGAAGTAGTTGTTACAAGTAGTGTTGTTGTTTTTGTCTAAATTACAGTGATGAATGTGGGATCACAAAAGAGACATCTTGGAGATAACTTTAGTGAACATGTCCGAATGAGATCCAGCTGTTTTGTGACCACCGTTGATAGTCGTTTCCTAATAGCTTGTGGGTTCTGGGATAACAGTTTTAGGGTGTTTTCAACAGAAACAGGTAGGCTATTATGTAGAGAAACAGGTAGCTTCTTACCAGTATTATAAGAGTAATTAATAAATTTGAAAAAATATGGACTGTACGTAGTTTTGTGAAAAATATTTTTATAAGATTGGTTTCTCAACAAACAAGTTTAGAAATATTTCTCAATTGGTACAACAAAAATAAATATTAAAACAAAATATGGGGTTATTCCAGTTGTGAAAATCTCCATCTTTTGACATTTCCTTTGATCTCTGACATCTGTATCATTTAACATTTTCTTTCTTCTGTGATATCTGTATCATTTAACATTTCCTTTCTTCTGTGATATCTGTATCATTTAACATTTCCTTTCTTCTGTGATATCTGTATCATTTAACATTTCCTTTCATCTGTATCATTTAACATTTCCTTTCATCTGTGATATCTGTATCATTTAACATTTCCTTTCTTCTGTGATATCTGTATCATTTAACATTTCCTTTCATCTGTGATATCTGTATCATTTAACATTTCCTTTCTTCTGTGATATCTGTATCATTTAACATTTCCTTTCTTCTGTAATATCTGTATCATTTAACATTTCCTTTCTTCTTTGATATCTGTATCATTTAACATTTCTTTCCATGAAGATAGCTTTGATATACGGAAACATCTGTTAGCTGACTTCTTGCACAGATCTTAAAATATAACGGTCATAAATGGAAACATCAGCTCATGTAGATCTTGAAATGTTGCAAAAGAAATATCTGCTGAAGCTTTTTGCCAGACACTAATCATAGCAGAACCATCTTAAAAATGATCTATTGGAAATAGTACAGCTTATAAAATGAGTCAGATCAACGTAGGCCAGTAAGAAAATCACTGATTGACACGTCGTTTAGCCAATCAGGAAATGTCACAGACCTACTGAAAAATGTGTAGATTGTATAGGAATTCTTTTTGG
>NW_013672467.1:46083-47751 GCF_000517525.1 Limulus polyphemus
TGTATGGTAGACGAGAGTAAATACCACATACTGTATACGGATATACATGGTAGACGAGGCAATAAAAATGCAGTATGGACAAAAGTATTTTTAATTTTTACATAAACATTACCTTGTACTCCAACTTGTCCAAGTCTGATTCAGACTAACATCATCAATTCACAGACATATCATGAGAACGTTAACTTTTGTAAGACATCTGATTTTTTGTCTACAACACACTTGTTCATTGTACTCAATGCTATAATTATAGTCGACATTTCTTCTCCAATACATTTGCTTAGGTGAATAAAACTATACTCCATTTCTCTAGTAACTATACTCAGTTGAAGGGGAGTATTTTTAGTGAAATAAGTAAAATTAAATATTTTTATAAGACTGGACCACATAATGTTTAAAACTTCATTTGTATATAACCTAGTACATATTTTGGCTATATCTAATTTAAATGGTACGTTTTTCTTTTGTAGCTAAAATAATCCAGATCATCTATGGTCACTTTGGAGTTGTTTCATGTTTGGCTCGGTCCGAGTGCAACATCACGTCAGACTGCTATGTTGCATCAGGATCTGAAGACTGCACTGTTCTCTTGTGGCACTGGAATGCTCGGACACAGAGTATTGCTAGTGACAATATAAACCCAGGTGTGGTGTTACAGTATTTTTAAAGTATTACCTACAAACCCAGGTTTGGTGTTACAGTATGTTTAAAGTATTCCCTCTTTTCATTTGTTAAAATTAATAGGAACTTCTTAGTATAAATGTGAAGTTTGAAATCCCATGGCTTACAAAGAAGAAAGATTATATCAGAAGTAGATAAACGAAACTAGGATTATATCAGAAGTAAAAAAGTCACACCATTGCTTAATGCATCTAAGATTATAACAAGTAAAATTGTATTACTGTGGTATCCATAGGACTAAGTCTATAACAGAAATAGAATTGTTGCACTATGGTTTATATAGGACTAGGTCTATAACAGAAATAGAATTGTTGCACCATGATTTATATAGGACTAGGTCTATAACAGAAATAGAATTGTTGCACTATGGTTTATATAGGACTAGGTCTATAACATGAAATAGAATTGTTGCACCATGGTTTACCTAAGACTAGGTCTATAACAGAAATAGAATTGTTGTACCATGATTTATATAGGACTAGGTCTATAACAGAAATAGAATTGTTGCACTATGGTTTATATAGGACTAGGTCTATAACAGAAGTAGAATTGTTGCACTATGGTTTATATAGGACTAGGTCTATAACAGAAATATAATTGTACCATGGTTTACCTAAGACTAGGTCTATAACAGAAATATAATTGTTGCACCATGATTTATATAGGACTAGGTCTATAACAGAAATATAATTGTTGTACCATGGTTTGCCTAAGACTAGGACTATAACAGAAATAGAATTGTTGCACTATGGTTTATATAGGACTAGGTCTATAACAGAAATAGAATTGTTGCACCATGATTTATATTGGACTAGGTCTATAACAGAAATAGAATTGTTGTACCATGTTTTACATAAGACTAGGTCAATAACAGAAATAGAATTGTTGCACCATGATTTATATTGGACTAGGTCTATAACAGAAATAGAATTGTTGTACCATGTTTTACATAAGACTAGGTCAATAACAGAAATAGAATTGTTGCAC
>NW_013672468.1:0-6367 GCF_000517525.1 Limulus polyphemus
AGCCCAAGGTTTGTTTATTATGGATTTCGTGCAAAGCTACACGAGGGCTATATGTGCTAGCCATCCCTAATTTAGCAGTGTAAGACTAGAGGGAAGGCAGCTAGTCATCACCACCCACCGCCAACTCTTGGGCTACTCTTTTACCAACGAATAGTGGGATTGACCATAACATTATAACGCCCCTCTACGGCTGAAAGGGCGAGCATATTTGGTGTGACGAGGATTCGAACTCGCGACCCTCAGATTGCGAGTCGAGCGCCTTAACCACCTGACCACAAAGCTTTGTGATTAGTATTTCAAATGTAAAAGCCCCCCAGTGGCACAGCGGCATGTCTGTGGACTTACAACGCTAGAAACCGGGTTTCGATACCCGTGGTGGGCAGAGCACAGATAGCCCTTGTGTAGCTTTGTGCATAATTAAAAACAAACAAACATCAAATGTAAAAAAATACTTTAACAATAGCTGCTTACAGTAAACGACATTAAAATATTGGATAAATTGTACGAAGGAATAAATTGCCAACTTTTTTCTAATTTATTTTGTGCAACGCCCTTCGTTAAGCAATCAAAAAAGTCTGTGTTACAATGGAGTTGGCGTTTCTAATATCATTGGCATTCTTGCTGTTCATTGACAACAGCTGTTCATAAATAAATTCAATAATGAAAACAGCTGGACTATCGTATTGACCCACAACACGATTAGGATAATTTTAGCTCCTAATACCTGACAGCCCCCCAGTGGCACAGCGGTATGTCTGCGGACTTACAACGCTAGAATCCGGGTTTCGATACCCGTGGTGGGCAGAGCACAGATAGCCCATTGTGTAGCTTTGTGCTTAATTACAAACAAACAAACAAAAATACCTGACAATAAGACAAAAATTATATTGTTTGTTTGTTTTAGAAACTCGTGTGGGGTGCGATTTTGCGATAACGGGAGTATATCAAGGATCATAGTCCGGCACTTTAACCACTAGGCTACGCCTGGCCGAAAGTAATGTTACGTCTCTGGTCGTTAGTTAATTTTCCGTAAAAATTCTTTCGGAAGAAACTTTAGCGATACAAGTCCTTTCTTAAATAAAACTTGTTTATTCTTTCTGAATACAACTTTGCAATACACTTAATTTTATATATAGATATGTTTCAAAAATTTGTATCAGTTTTTGCTACAAATTATCAAATACATCCGAATGAATTTTATTATATTTATATTGTTACGACAGCGGAAGTCACGTGACGCTAGTAACACGTCATGATCTTCTACAACGTTCACGTCCCTTCCTGAAGTCTCGAGAGGCTACTAGATATGCAGTAGTATTGTATATATAAGCCGCCAAGAATTGACGGCAACAATGTGTAATTGAACTGCGGACAGAGAGAGACGTATTGCTGAGTCGAGCACGTGAGACGTTCGTTGTGAATTATAGCGTTTGTTATAGCGCGACTGTGGCTTTGTTAAACTTATTGTTTTTACATCTAGTACATTATACGTAATGCATCATTGATGAAATAGGTCTAATAGTTTGTGTTACTTCCTGTGTTTCAACGTTAACCTTCCACACAACTCATCACTATAGTTTTAATACATCCACTACATTGTGACACTGAAGGCTGTGTTTCAACGTTAACCTTCCACATAATTCATCACTATAGTTTTAACACATCCACTACATTGTGACACCGAAGGCTGTGTTTCAACGTTAACCTTCCACACAACTCATCACTATAGTTTAATACATCCACTACTACATTGTGACACTTAATGCTGTGTTTCAACGTTAACCTTTCATAAAACTCATCACTATAGTTTTAATACATCCACTACATTGTGACACTGAAGGCTGTGTTTCAAAGTTAACCTTCCACACAACTCATCACTATAGTTTTAATACATCCACTACATTGTGACATTGAAGGCTGTGTTTCAACGTTAACCTTCCACAAAACTCATCACTATAGTTTTAATACATATATTATATTGTGGCACTGAAGGCTGTGTTTCTAGTTAATCTTCCATTCGGCTTATCACTATAGTATAACTTTAGGTTACATTGCAATATTAACCTCCAACACAAATCATCACTATACTTTGTATACCTTCACGTCACTGTGACAAGTACGGTTACTTACCACCAACAACTCTTCAGGCATATCACCACCATCATTAATCCCCCTGTTCATGTTGATAAACTGTTCCACTGACGGTTTCTCCTTGACACTTGGATTGTGAAGTGATGTATTTAACATGATTACAGCAAAGGAAAGCACGTAACACGTGTCTAACAAAGAGAATAGTAATTAACAAAAGCAGACACATAATATTAACAAATGGAGAAGCCAAAGGTTTGCTATACCATTCAATGAAGATACCATAGAAAATGTTATGTCAGGAAGGAGAATAGATGTAGGTTAAATTTATTCCTGAAATAGGTTATTTTACAATCCTTTACTTAACGTGTTATTATTTATTTCTGTGGACCATGAAATTAGATTACTACTGACCAGGGTTATGGAAAACTCCAGCATTTAAATGAAAATAATGCTGAGCAAACTTTTCCATCATTCTATCAATTTTCTGAGCTTCTCCTGGTAGATGAAAGCTCCATAGAAACTGCCTAAAAACAAAACATCTATCTTATTAGTACAGTAATACCTCGATACGCGTAAGTTCGATAAACGAACACAACAAGTTAAAAATAAAGTAAAATAGTAAATAAATATACTGGAATGAATAAATAAATAATACATTTATTGATCTATAGTACAATACACATAAGAATGAAATTATAATAACATATGGATTTCTTAAGCGCTGCGCATCGAGATGGTCATATATCTCGTTTGTTAACACTTGTCTCGGCTGTCAGATTTTATGTGTTCGGCAAGATTATTTTTAATAGATGTCTGTGAAACGGAAAAAGGCAAAACAGGCCGAACTTCATTCGTTCTTGTAACAACAATGCTCCTCCTTAAATATGGAGGAAGGAGAGCCTCACTCTAGATGGTGGATCCTGTTAGCCCCTCCCCACAACTAACTCCACATCCCTTCTCCCACTGAAAGCATGAACGGAGCTATGGTGTCAGTACACTATCTTTCTTTTATTTATGTCAGTTTTATATTTTAATATTTTACACTATAAAATACTGTATAATATTATTTTTAAATAGATTGTCTTTGTTTATAATATGAATGGCGAAGTAGTGGTAAAAAATGCAAAAACGCCCATAAAACTGCAAAACTGAAAATTTGTATGTGTCACCCCATGGACCCAATGAACATCCATACCAAATGTGGTGAAGATCCATCCACACCCTGCGAAGTAGTTACACGGACAGGCAACAGACAGTACTATAATATTGTTACGTATCTGTTTGTTTGTTTGTTTTCAGTAGAAATTCTCACCGAGGATCTTCAGCATTACAAGCCCTTTCTTGATTAAACCGGTTTATTCTTCCTCGATACAAACACTTAGTACACAGAAGTTCCACAATCAGTACGTTTCTCGTCACTTTAAATTTAACAACTTCTATAACACACTCTATAAATCACAACGGTTCACAATCTCGATAATTTCGCTCTCGACGAGTGCAAAACACACACTTTACGGCTCACTAGCTCGAAACTAACAGAATCATAAATTACACGGAACGCAAAGTAACTGCTACTCTCTCTTCATTCAATAACCGTTGGCTTTCTCTGCCAGGCTTATATACTAACGAAGAGGGCACCACGAACACACTCGGACGTCCCCGATCATTCGAGAAACTCAACAGCGTCACGTGACTTCCGCTGCCGTTTCATGTTTTAATCTGTACATGTCTTGTACTACACCGGTAATGTATGATTTTCTTGTAAAATAAAATGTTTTGTATAATCAAGTAACCTGATTTTGTTATGTCGACTTTCAAAGGTGAATCCCACTGTGGGGAATGATATTTGATCTTAATAGCAGAATGATCTTGAGAGCCTCCGTTCTAATGAGGAGAGTGTTAGCATTTCATTCAAAACATTTTGTTCTGATTACAGAATAATAATATTAGTGAAATATCTTGAACTGGGTTTCACGAAGATGATACATTTACAGTATTATAAAGAATTCTTTATTTTGTTTCTTTATAATAAGAGACTGGTTATTTACATGAGTTAAGCTGCAATACAAATTGGAGGATGTAGCAAAGTTTTATCTTATACTTCAAGCCTTTAATAAAAAGACCTTGCTGAGACCATTTGGAGGGAAGGGGTTCCAGTTCAGATCCAAAAAGATCTAGTAGTAGGTGAAGGGAGACGAGGGGAACATGACCATTCGGTTATAACTCGGTAAAAAAGAGGAAAAAGGAGTCTTTCAAAGACTAACCTTCAGTGTCACAATGTAGTGGATGTATTAAAACTATAGTGATGAGTTGTGTGGAAGGTTAACGTTGAAACACAGCCTTCAGTGTCACAATGTAGTGGATGTATTAAAACTATAGGGATGAGTTGTGTGGAATATTAACGTTGAAACACAGCCTTCGGTGTCACAATGTAGTGGATGTATTAAAACTATAGTGATGAGTTGTGTGGAAGGTTAACGTTGAAACACAGCCTTCAGTGCCCCAATATAGTATATGTATTAAAACTATAGTGATTAATTATGTGGAAGGTTAACGTTGAAACACAGCCTTCAGTGTCACAAAGTAGTGGATGTATTAAAACTATAGTGATGAGTCGTATGGAAGGTTAACTTGAAACCCAGAAAACATTTTGTTGTTCATACTATTAGTCAAGACAAAGATTTGATGTTCTTATGATTATATTTTGTATAGAATTATATACAAAGTGTTCAGAGCTAAAACAAAAAGCTTGTAATGATTTTATTTTGATTGTTGTGGCTAGATACATGTTCAAACAAATTACTCCAATTAGCTAGTTCTTGCATAAATATTACAACTACACATTCAATTGCAATACTTTTTAAACCTGGATTTCATCATCATTATTTCTTCAGATATAAAAACCCTATTTCTTCCTTGAAAACATCAGTTTATCGGTTTACCTGTCCTTCTTGTAAACAAGATTCCATGACAAGAAAACTGCTGAAGTTTAATAATGCTTAACAGATTAAGTGCTTAATAATGCTAAACAGATTAAGTGCTTAATAATGCTAAACAGATTAAGTGCTTAATAATGCTAAACAGATTAAGTGCTTAATAATGCTAAACAGATTAAGTGCTTGATAATGCTAAACAGATTAAGTGCTTAATAATGCTAAACAGATTAAGTGCCCTAGATGTAATCGTCTATTCACATTACTTTAAGGCTCAAATAAGCTTACTCACTTTTTTAAACTCAGGCCACACCTCAGTCAGGTTATTTCGATATGTATGTTCATCAGCATTGGCATGTATTGAACCTTCAATTCACAGCTCAGCATGTTATAAACACCCAGCTATCCCCCCCCCCTCCCAACTCGAGGAGAGAAGCATCATTATAAAACCAATTTGCTATGACTGCGTAGGCGTCGTATTTAACAACAATATTCTACACAGCTTGTCCTTGTCATGTCCACAATTCTATATCACGATGACAGTGAAGGTTACATTAAGATCCCACACACTGAACACCATAATTAGTATACATCCACGTCACTATGACAGTGAAGGTTACCTAACAACATTAACTTCCCACACAAATAACACCACAATTAGTATACATCCATGCTACTATGACAGTTACGGCTACATCCAACGTTAACCTTCCACACAACTCATCACTATAGTTTTAATACATCCACTACATTGTGACACTGAAGGCTAGAGCCTGTACGAGAACATTAAACAGGAGCCTTTCAAAATTCCAGAAGATGATGGGAATGATCTTATGCACACGTTCTTCAATCCAGAGAAAGAGGGTTGGCTTTGGAAACAAGGTTGGTGAAATAAGGCTGATAAACAATAACATTTTGCAAGATTTCATTTGTTAGACCACTTTAATATAACGGAGAAAGTAAAATTAATGATAATTATTGAGTACTGACATGACAAAAAATAACTGAAGTAAAACTCTATGAATTTTTTAGTAGTTTTACGTCTCTGGTCGTTTGTTAATTTCCTGTATAATATCTTCCCGAGGAAACTTCAGCGATACAAGTACTTTGTTAAATAAAACTAGTTTATTCTTTCTCAATACAACTTCGCAATACACTTAATTTCCACAGTCACTTTAACTTAAAGTAAGGTATAATTCACAACGATTCACGCACTTTACTTAGACTTGACTCGATTATCTTTTCAATCTGCAATTATTCCTGCCGTCACTTCTTTTGCTGGCTTATATATACAAAAATAGAGGGCACATAGAGAAGACTAGAGTTGTTACTAGCGTCACGTG
>NW_013672468.1:7367-16200 GCF_000517525.1 Limulus polyphemus
ATCATACATTTTCTTAATTAAAAACGTTGAAGGTTTTGTGCAGATACATAAATGACATTCTTCTCCACTCTCAAGAAAAGGGCATGATGCGCTACCTCTTGTTCTTTGGCAACAATATTTGAGATGTATATTTTTCTGTGACACATAATATAAACATGAAAAAGAGCAGATTTTAATCTTAAGATTTCCCACTAGGCTAAAATCCTTCATATGACAGGTCAGATAGGTCTGATATTTCTAAGTTAAAATCAAGTTTAGATCATCTTGGCTTGACAAATTTATTAAAATCAATAACAAAATTATCCAAACGTCTAGTTTAGATGGAATTGGAAAACAGCCATACGTTGTGAGGTAAAATCGCCTTGCCATTTGACAGTTTGACTGGTAGGCTTTGAAAGTTCAACACGTAGCAATGGCGGTCGCTTGCACATGCCGAAAATCACGTGACTTCCAATCGAGTGTTACTTTTATCTATGGTTAGAGTGATAAAAATGTCATTTGTAAACGTAGACCTAACAAATTACGACAGTTTAAAGAGTCGAAACGTTTAAAAAGAGGAAATTAACTGATTTCGTCTGATTAAGTGAACTGGATCCGACGACGGTGAATTATTTTTCACCTCATATTTTAAAAGAATCCGTAAAGAAAGATCGTTATAACAATATGAGTGCCCTAACCACCGGACCAAAATTATTTTATGAGTACAAAATAAAGCCGTTACTTTCACTTTGATAATAGCTTAATTTAAAAGTTCCAAATCTTTTGAATCTAACTTATACATTAACATAAAACATAAACTATTTATTTATATTTTGCCCCCCAGTGGCACAGCGGTATGTCTGCGGACTTACAACGCAAGAATCCGGGTTTCGATACCCGTGGTGGGCAGAGCACAGATAGCCCATTGTGTAGCTTTGTGCTTAATTACAAAACAAAACTATTTATTTCTCATAAGTAACCAAGTTACAAATACTTATGTTTTATTAGTAGGAAAGTAAAACATGTAAAAAAAAATAATACAAACTTTTATCTTTCCCAAGTTATATTTTCTGGTTTGATTTCTACTTTTAATGGTGATGTTTTTTTGTGAAATTATTTGATTAACTGTTTAAATTTTATACAAGAATTAGGAAAAGTATATTAAAAATCAATATTTCATTTGAATACAATAATTATCAGATTTTAGTTTGTTGTTAAGCGCAAAGCTACACATTGGGCTATCTGTCCTGTGCCCACGTTTTGTATCGAAATATGGTTTTAGCCTTCAAATTCACCGCTGTACCACTGGGGAAGGGGTATCACATTTTAGAGCGAAATGAGCGGTTATATCAAAGTTATTGAGAGATATAATTCTCTTTTCCTAATCCTAAAAATCTGCTATAATAACAATACAGATTCTTTAAGAAACTTTCATCTATTAATTGTAAAAATAATAATTAATAATTAGAAATTACCTGAGTGCTTGTACAAGGATCAAGTTTGCGAAATCATGGAGTTCAATAAATGCATCCAGTACTTTGATATTGAAGTCGTCCCTGGAAAACGAAAATATATCACAGACTTATATCTTCCTCAGGTAAATTCTGACTTTACAGACAAATCTATTTAAAAAGGCATTTTTAATTTTAAAACTTTATGATATAGCATAGTTTCGAACGAAGCCTATGAAATAGTGTTTTGCTAATAAACTTATTGGAAATTAACATGTGTTTCGATAAATAAGTTTGCTTCTGACTGTACACTATGGCTAAGGACTGGCTAGATAATTTATTTTATTTACATTATTTTGCTGTTTGGGCCCGAATAAAATTAGCCTAGGAAACTTGTCTCACTAACTTCAACAGCAAAAAAATAAAATAAATAAAAATTATATAGCAAGTAAATACACAATATCATGTGGAGTAATATAACATAAAATAAAGTTTACATCCACTATTGTCGAAACAAGAAGTTTACAAAGGAATAGTAAGGTTTGACAATCACCTCTCTCCTAAATACTCTCCTACTGCAGTTTTGCTTAAACCTTCACCTTTGTAGAGAAACCGAGCTATATCTTGAGGAGAATCATCAAGTTGACCTTGAGCTATTAGATACTCAATTCCCTGGGGAAAGAATTTGGTAATAATAATATTATCAAATGTATGAAAGCGTGTATATATTTCTATATATGTATATACAAAAAATTAGAAACACATAAATTCTTCCAGATGATACTAACTAAACAATAACACTGAAATGCTGAACTTCAGTACATATTAAATAACTAAACAGTAACATTGCTAAACTTCAGTACAAATTAGGGGTGTTATTTTTTGTTTGATTATGTATATATGTCTGTGAATGTATACTCTAACAAAAGTACGTCAAACGTTTAACACTTTCAAGTATTTTTCAATAAATTCCTGTTGATATGTTGTAGTAATGAATTTTTGCAATTTTTATTTTGTTTACCTAAATATTAAATATGAATATTAAATATTGAGAGCTCACACAAAGTACCCAAATATCTCTGTAAAATACAAATGTAAACAACATAACTGTCTCCTACATCTGTTACGCTTGTTATTAAGAACACAATATAGATTACAACCTGCTACATCCATTAAACTTATCATTAATAACACAACACAGATTACATCCTTCTAACATACTGTTACACGTTATTAACAACACAACAAATTACATACTTCCCAAATTCCTGTGCATGTGTTATTAATAACACAGCACAGATTAAGTAACATGTACAGCTTCGTGTATCAATTACACTTATTATGAATCACACCAATGCAGATTACATCCTTGTCACATCCTGCTATGTCTGTTACACTTGTTATTACTAACATAACACATATTACATTCTGCTACATCTGTTACACTTGTGATCAACAACAAGATACAGAGTACATCCTGCTATGTCTGTTACACTTGTTATTACTAACACAACACATATTACATTCTGCTACATCTGTTACACTTGTGATCAACAACAAGACACAGAGTACATCCTGCTACATCTGTTACACTTGTTATTAGTAACAAAACACAGATTACATCCTTTTCACATCTTGCTACATCTGTTACACTTGTTATTTTTGTTGAAGAATGGGACAGAACAGTGATGTTTTATGAGAACTAAGCATTTTGAAGAGTGGGACAGAACAGTGATGTTTTATGAGAACTAAGTATGTTGAAGAGTGGGACAGAACAGTGAGGTTTTATGAGAACTAAGCATTTTGAAGAGTGGGACATAAGAGTGATGTTTTATGAAAACTAAGTATGTTGAAGAATGGGACAGAACAGTGACTGTTCTGTCCCACTCTTCAACATACTTAGTTCTCATAAAACATATGTCCCACTCTTCAACATACTTAGTTCTCATAAAACATCACTGTTCTGTTCCACTCTTCAACATACTTAGTTCTCATTAAAACATCGATGTTTTATGAGAACTGACTATGTTGCATCTGTCACACTTGTTATTAATAACACAAATGACATTCTGCTACATCTGTTACACTTGTTATGAATAACACAACACAGGTTACATCCTGGTATATCCATTACACATATTGGTATTGCTATTGACATAATATAGATTACATTATTTTTGCAATATAGATATATATGTATTATTTATTGTTTACCTTTTTAGGGTCCATATTGAATTTCTTTTTCCCAATTGATAAGTGTTTTTCTTCCGTTGTTGTTTTGCTGTAAGTATTAATTGGAAGAAAGAAATTTAAGTGTATGCACATAAAAGAAAACAAAAAAAGCACAAGTTTAGTGTATAGAAAGTGACCGTAAGTGCAGTAGTTAAAGTTCTGATTAGATAAAAATGTGAAACTGTTAACTCTTCACAACCATTATTATGAAAGGTTCTTTTACTTTCAAATGAACCTGAAGTTTAACTTATTAAAAAAGTGCTTTACTCACACAGGATATTATAAAGTGTAATAGTATATATCAAATGTTTCAAGATGATAGTACCTATTTAGTTTTAATTTCTATAGGATTCATTAACTAACACAAGAACATATTAAATATTAAAGCTTTGGCTTACAAAACTTATCAATGGAATAGCTCAGCAGTCATGAATAAAACATGTTCAATGTGGTATGTAGATCTATCATGTGTTTCTATCTTGTTTTAATGTAGTATCCTTCAAAACTGAGTATGTACAGTTTTTAAATGGTCAAGAAAGTCATTAAGTTTATTTTGTTCTAACTGTCTCTGCTCCTTTGTCATTTTCTGGGATTTCACCTGTTTTGTTCATGAAAGTTTTGTTGTAATACTGCACATTGTGTAAGAATATAGAGAACCGTGTCCTTCAATGTAGGTCAGGTGATATCTCAAAGTTATAACAACTGTGTCCTTCAATGTAGATCAGGTGATATCTCAAAGTTATAACAATTGTGTCCTTCAATGTAGGTCAGGTGATATCTCAAAGTTATAACAACTGCGTCCTTTAATGTAGGTCAGGTGATATCTCAAAGTTATAACAACTGTATCCTTTAATGTAGGTCAGGTGATATCGCAAATTTATAACAACTGTGTCCTTCAATGTAGGTCAGGTGATATCTCAAAGTTATAACAACTGTATCCTTTAATATAGGTCAGGCGATATCTCAAAGTTATAACAACTGTGTCGTTTAATGTAGGTCAGGTGATTTCTCAAAGTTATAACAACCGTGTCCTTCAGGATATAATACTATAATCCCGGGATTTAATACTATAATCTCGGGCTTTAATACTATAATCTCTTAATCTCAAGCTTTCAGTTTGGTAAATGAAGTTTAAGTCCTTTTTTTTAAGTTTAGCCTGTACCATTAACTAAGTTTTATTAAACATCTTTAGAAGTTGTTCAGAGAGCATAAGGAGTTAATGTTGTACTGTTATTAAGTGGACCTATCCCATTGCTCTAAGATTAACTCACTTTTACTAGAATGTACCGCAGAGTGGATAGGAAGGAGAGAAATTTGGTGCCATGACCACAGGATATCTGATTTTTTTCTGTTTTCTACTGGCATGTGTATTGCTTTGAATATACCATATCAGTCACCATTCTTGTCATCCAATTACATATTAAATATGTAGTAATTGTTAGTGTGTATTACTACAATTACATATTTAATGTGTGATAATTGGCAGTGAGTAACAACAGGCATAAGGAAGAAAAAAACACTTTTGTATAACACCCTGTAGTGGAGAGAACAGACAAGTATCTTAGTATATATAAAGATAAATATTGGAGGGGTGACCTTCATCATTCACACATCTCGTGATGAGCATGGAAAGCATGACCTTCATCATTCACTCATCACAAGATAAGCATGGAAAGGATGACCTTCATCATTCACACATCCCAGATAAGCGTGGAAAGGATGAACTTCATCATTCACACATCTCAATATAAGCATGGAAAGGATGACCTTCATCATTCACACATCCCAAGATAAGCATGGAAAAGATGACCTTCATTATTCACACATCCCAAGAAAAGCATGGAAAGGATGACCATCATCATTCACACATACCAAGATAAACAATGAATGTGTAGTTCCATCATCCACACATTTCAAGATAAGCATTGAAGAAGATGAGCATCATCTTCAACAACTCTTAGGATAGTGCTCTAAATAGTCTTTCAACTGAAAAGAAGCAAAGAGATCAGGGACACATTTAAATAAGGTAAAAAGACCCGAATAATTTCATCCTTGTTCTCCAAAATGCCCATCAAGTATACCGCATACACATAGAATAATCACCACAGCCTCATAAATATCTGTTCATCAACTATACCACACACACATAGAATAATCACCACAGCCTCATAGATATCTGTTCATCAACAATACCATACATAGAATAATCACCACATCATTATAAATATCTGTTCATCAACTATACCACACATACATTGAATAATCACACAGCCTCATAAATATCTGTTCATCAACTATACCACACATACATAGAATAATCACAACAGTATCGTAAATATCTGTTCATCAAGTATACCACACACATATATAGAATAATCACCACAGTATCGTAAATATCTGTTCATCAACTATACCACACACATATATAGAATAATCACCACAGTATCATAAATATCTGTTCATCAACTATATCACACACATATATAGAATAATCACCACAGTATCGTAAATATCTGTTCATCAACTATATCACACACATATATAGAATAATCACCACAGTATCGTATATATCTTTTCATCAACTAAAGCACACATACATAGAATATTCACCAAAGTATTGTAAATGTCTGTTCATGAAATACACCACACATATACAGAATAATCACCACAGCCTCATAAATATCTGTTCCTCAGCTATACCACACATACAAAGAATAATCATCACAGCCTCATAAATATCTGTTCATCAACTACACCACATATACATAGAATAATCACAACAGTATCGTAAATATATGTTCATCAATAATACCACACATATATAGAATAATCACCACAGCCTCATAGATATCTGTTAATCAAGAATGCCACATATACATAGAATAATCACCACAGCCTCATAGATATCTGTTCTTCAACTATACCACACATACATAGAATAATCACAACAGTATGTAAATATCTGTTCATCAAGTATACCACACACATATATAGAATAATCACAACAGTATCGTAAATATCTGTTCACCAACTGTACCACACATACATAAAATAATCATCACAGTCTCATAGATATCTGTTCACCAACTATACCACACATACATATTCTATGTATGTGTGGTATACTTGACAAACAGATATCTATGAGGCTGTGGTGATTATTCTATGTATGTGTGGTATAGTTGATGAACAGATATCTATGATGCTGTGGTGATTATTCTATGTATATGTGATATACTTGATGAACATATCTTTATGAGGTTGTGGCGATTATTCTTTGTATGTGTGGTATAGTTGATGAACAGATATTTACGATACTGTAATGATTATTCTATACATGTGTGGTATACTTGATGAACAGATATTTACAATACTGTTGTGATTATTCTAATCACAACAGCCTCGTAAATATCTGTTCATCAAGTATACCACACATACAAAGAATAACCACCACAGCCTCATAAATATATGTTCATCAACTATACCACACGTACACAGAATAATCACCACAGCCTCATAGATGTCTGTTCATCAACTATACCACATATACGTAGAATAATTACACAGCCTCATAGATATCTGTTCATTAACTATACCACACATACATAGAATAATCACCACAGCCTCATAGATATATGTTCAACAACTATACCACACATACATAGAATAATCACCACAACCTCATAGATATGTGTTCATCAACTATGCCACACATACGTAGAATAATCACCACAGCCTCATAGATATCTGTTCATCAAGTATACCAGAGACACAGGGAATAGTCCAATTTTACATTAACATTTGATTGATATAAAATATACACAGTAAATAATAAAGCTTTGCCTTTCAATTGCTCTAGTTGAATGATCTAGCCTCATTTTTAACTAATCAACCTAGCTTTAACCTATGATTCTTCATTGAGACACAGGTGTGTTAGGAAGACCTAATACTTCTCTTAGACATGATTCTAGATTCAGTTCTTTAACAAATCTGTAGGATTAAAATATTAGTTAAAATGAAAATCTTAGACTTGACATCCTTCATTCTAGAATCAGTTCAGTAACAGATCTGTAATGTTAAAATATTAGTTAAAATGAAAATCTTAGACTTGACATCCTTTATTCTAGAATCAGTTCAGTAACAGATCTGTAATGTTAAAATATTAGTTAAAATGAAAATCTTAGACTTGACACCCTTCATTCTAGAATCAGTTCAGTAACAGATCTGTAATGTTAAAATATTAGTTAAAATGAAAATCTTAGACTTGACATCCTTTATTCTAGAATCAGTTCAGTAACAGATCTGTAATGTTAAAATATTAGTTAAAATGGAAAAATTATACACTTTTAGAATGTGCACTTGTCAATGCATGAGGACATCTCAAGAAAGGTTGTGTATAATTATACAATGAGCTGATTACAAATAAGACAAACGCAATACATTCCAAAAAAAAAGAGGAAAACAACCCCAAAACCAAGAAAAGAAAAGTTATTCTTTCAAACCTTTCTTGTTGAATCCCTATTGTCTCAACAACATTTGCGATTTCCTCTCGAAGTTCCTAAAATAAAGTAATGATGGTTTACTAAAGCCTTATCCACTACACATAGTTTTCAAATCCTAGAAGTTCAACAAAAATGTTTTCCTAAGGTATCCCATCATTATGTAGACATAAACATTTCTGCAAATAACTATTAGGTCTTTTAGCATCTGAAGTTATGATAACAGAAATAATCATGTGTAGGTTACGATCCCCTAGAATTCTTAAATGGCCAGAACATTTTGTGTAGTAGAAGTAATCACGTGTAGGTTACAATCCTCTAGATTTGTTAAATAGCCAGAACATTTTCTGTAGTAGAAGTAATTATGAGTAGGTTACGATCCTCTAGAATTGTTAAATGGCCAGAACATTTTGTGGCGTAAAAGTAATCATGTGTAGGTTACGATCCTCTAGAATTGTTAAATGGCCAGAACATTTTGTGTCGTAAAAGTAATCATGTGTAGGTTACGATCCTCTAGAACAGTTAAATGGCCAGAACATTTTCTGTAGTAGAAGTAATCATGTGTAGGTTACGATCCTCTAGAATTGTTAAATGGCCAGAACATTTTGTGTAGTAGAAGTAATCATGTGTAGGTTACGATCCTCTAGAATTGTTAAATGGCCAGAACATTTT
>NW_013672468.1:16869-17960 GCF_000517525.1 Limulus polyphemus
TTTTAGGGTCCATAATAAAGTTTACTTTTTTAGGGTCCATAATAACGTTTACTTTTCTAGAGTCCATAATAAAGTTTACCTTTCTAGGGTCCATAATAAAGTTTACCTTTTTAGGGTCCATAATAAAGTTTACTTTTTTAGGGTCTATGTTAAATTTTACCTTTTTAGGGTCCATAATAAAGTTTTCCTTTTAAGGGTCCATAATAAAGTTTTCCTTTTAAGGGTCTATGTTAAATTTTACCTTTTTAGGGTCCATACTGAAGTTCTTTTTCCCAGTTAATAAATACTCTTCCGTGTTTGTATTATCACTGTAAGAATTCAAACAAAGAAATTTAACACGCACAGAACAAAAAAAAACTCAAGTTTAGTGTAAAGAAAGTGACAGTAAATGCAGTACTATAGGGTGACCAGACCTCTCGGTTATGCCAGGACAGTCCCGTTTTTCTTTTCTTGTTGTTGTTGTTTGTTTTGTTTTTTTTTTTTGGTATTTTGTCCCATTCGTGATTCAATGTGAGTGACAATTTGGTGTCTTTATCTTAAAACCGGGACGTTTTGTGCGTTCCGAGAACACAAACTCTCTCGAAAGTTCCTTCTGTGTGTGGTAAGAAATCCAGATCTGGATGTGGAGAGAGTGAAGTAATGTTAAAGCTTAAAAGGAATATGTTTGAAAATGTTATAGATTCTTAAATAAATTCAAGTATAAAGTAACCTATTCTAAGATAAAGTGGATAATTAAATATTTCTTGGGTGTATAACTTGAATATTTTTGCTAATTTGTTTTGTGTCTATCATAAAAACTAGTTGAAATTATTTCAAAAACAATATTAATGTTAATATATTTGGAATTATTATGGAACTGTTCAATAAATTTAAATAAAAGTTAAATTATTTCAAATTTGTAATAACCATTTTGAAATTACGAGTAAGAACTGGACTGTCTCGGTTTGGAAATCTGGTCACTCTATGTAATAGACTAAAAATAAGACCCAAAACTCGAGCGCTTTCGGATAGTTGACTATTCTTCTTCAGAAGAACTCCTGAAGAAGAATAGTCAACTATCCGAAAGCGCTCGAGTTTTGGGTCTTATTTTT
>NW_013672468.1:18024-21633 GCF_000517525.1 Limulus polyphemus
TTAAAATAAGACCCAAAACTCGAGCGCTTTCGGATAGTTGACTATTCTTCTTCAGAAGAACTCCTGAAGAAGAATAGTCAACTATCCGAAAGCGCTCGAGTTTTGGGTCTTATTTTAAGTCTATTAAACTTTATATGTGAACCTTTGTGCTAACTCTTTTATCAGAATTGGTCACTCAATGTAGTAGTTAAAGTTGTTAAAAACAAACAATGATTACATAAATGTAATACTGACTATAAAAGGTACATTACTTCCAAATAAACTAAAAAGGTTAATTGTTTTCAAAAGGTATTGTAACTAGATATCATATCAAATCGATCAGCACAATGATAGGTTCAACATCACAGCCATATCTTGTGAAGATATTATCAATAAACAGAAGAACATACTCCAAAATTATCACAAGATATTCAACACCACAATTCTGTTTTCTTAAAATTCCAGCAATCAACACAAAGATATCTTCAATGTCATATTTTATTCTTTGAAAGAGCTCATCAGTCATGACAAGTTAATACCACAGTCCTGTGTTCCAAAGAGGTTTCAGCCACCACAAGGATGTATTCAACACTATATTCGTGTGTTCCAAAGAAGTTTCATTCCCCACAAGGACGTATCCAAAAATATATTTGTGCGTTCCAAAGAGGTTTCATTCCCCACAAGGACGTATTCAACACTATATTCGTGTGTTCCAAAGAGGTTTCATTCCCCACAAGGAGGTATTCAACACTATATTCGTGTGTTCCCAAGAGGTTTCAATCACCACAAGGACATATTCAACACTCTATTCGTGTGTTCCCAAGAGGTTTCAATCACCACAAGGACATATTCAACACTACTCGTGTGTTCCCAAGAAGTTTCAATCACCACAAGGACATATTCAACACTGTACTCGTATGTTCCCAAGAGGTTTCAGTCCCCTCAAGGACGTATTCAACAATATATTCGTGTGTTCCCAAGAGGTTTCAGTCCATACAAGAACGTATTCAACACTATATTCGTGTGGTCCAAAGAGATTTCAGTCTCCACAAGGACATATTTAATAACATATTCGTGTGTTCCAAAGAGGTCTCAGTCACCATAAGAACGTATTCAACACCATTCAAAATGCCTCGGTCACCACAAGGAGATAATCAACACCATAGTCGTGTGTTCCAGAGATGTCTCAGTCACCACAAGGAGATAATCAACACCATGGTCGTGTGTTCCAAAGATGTCTCAGTCACCACAAGGAGATAATCAACACCATGGTCGTGTGTTCCAAAGATGTCTCAGTCACCACAAGGAGATAATCAACACCATGGTCGTGTGTTCCAAAGAGGTCTTAGTCACTCCAAGAAGATATTCAATATTACATTCTCATGATCCAAAGAAATCGTCAGTTACTACAGTTAAGTCTTTAATATATGGTACTTGGTAATGAATATTACTCTGTAACAAAAAGTGAGAAAACAAAGAACCAGGTATCTTGAAAATTGGTAAGAGAAGAATAATATCTATGTGGATAAATCATCTCAAGATAAATGTTAGAGATGTATAAGACAATACGTTCACATACACAAGTAAATATAAATATCCATCCCATGCCTACCATGACACCCTTCATTCTAGAATCAGTTCAGTAACAGATCTGTAATGTTAAAATATTAGTTAAAATGGAAAACTATACATTCTTAGAATGTGCACTTGTCAATGCATGAGGACATCTCAAGAAAGGTTGTGTATAATTACACAATGAGCTGATTATAAATAGATTTAGTTTTAGAGAAAAACGAAATAGGACAAACGCAATACATTTCCTAAACAGAGAGAACGCCCGAAAATCAAGAAAATCAAAAAAAAGTTATTCTTTCTAACCTTTCGTCTTCAATATTTGTTTTCTCAGCAACTTCTGCGATTTCATCTTTAAGTTCCTAAAACAAAATAATGATTGTTTGTCAAAAGCTTCAACCATTACGTATAAGTTTTCAAATTCAAAAACTTCATCAAGAAAAATTTTAATAATTAGTTACACCTAGTTGTACATATAAAATATTTTGCAAAGAATGATTCGCTCTTTTGGCTTTTACAGCAGTATCAGTCAATTCTATTTTCAGTTTGTTTAATGTCTAGTTGCAATAAGTAGTCTAGCAGAACTGCTTTCTCCAGGATTTCTATAGAAAATTAGCAAATATGAATAGTAAGAGCATAGTCCAAGAAATTCTCTTATCTCATTGAAGTTCTGTGGTGTTAAACAAATCTGAAGAGGTTCAGTCTTGGTTGGGTCTGTATACATTCTCTCTCTCTGCAGACTATGTGTCCCAGAAATCCCTTCTGATGAGAGAATAATTCTCACTTCTTAAACTTCATCATAACCCTTTTTTCATTAACTTAACCAACTTTCATGAAACTTTAAAAACAATTACTAAATAGTATCTAGTTTCAGCTTTAAAAAATAATATGTTTAGTTTTTTTTTTCTATTTTGTATGTCGTATATAATTTGAATAAAATTCCACAATTTTATTGTTAGATAATCCTCAAAAACATTAAAAAATACTACCTTTTGTTTTAGAATTTAATTTTTTTTTTGTGGATCAGAAAGTTTCATTCCAGTTAATTTCTTCTCGACTGGTTTTCATTAAGATGTTTCATTTGAAACTATTTTACTGATTGAAATATAAATCGTAGAAAAACACCATTTAAACTGACAAAGATTTATTGGTGGCCTAGAATTGTACTTTCCAAAATAGTGTCAGGTCAGGCTAAGTAACATTTGTTTTGCTACCAGTATTCTTGGTCAAGATCAGTCTATGTATATATAATAAATATAGTTTCTTTTCAACCTAAAATAAGTTCATTTATTTACATACAATGTTTGAATATGTTAAACTTAATCATAATATTCTATAAATAAAGATTCGAGTCATTGGTATAATTAGCCATTGCTTACTATATTCGCTAAACCTAACTAAGCTAAGAAGCCATACATTTCTTCTGATACCACTGTATTCTCTTCTACATTTAAATAAATAGTTTATTATGAACTCTATTGAATGGTATTCACATTTTGGATGTATCTATTTTCAAAGCTGAACTTTGACAGTAGTTGCTCAGGGTGGGAACAAAAGGCTATACAACTAAAAGTAAAATCAGTGAGAGAGAATGAAAATCCCAATAGAAAGAAAACCTAAATAATATACTTACTCTTAATGGGTGATGCATTTTTAGCAAAGATAAAGTTATTCTTTTGGAAGGACAGAGAAGTTCTAAAAACTCGACAATTGTATTGTCTCTGTTCGTTTGTTAATTTCCGGTATAAATTCTTCCCGAGAAGCTTCAGCGATACAAGTCTTTTCTTAAATAAAACTAGTTTATTCTTTGTCAATACAACTTTGCAATACTCTTAATTTCCACAGTCACTTTAACTTCAACACACGCTATAATTCACAACGATTCATGCACTTTACTTACGGTCACTACCACTCGCTTGACTCAATTATCTGTCTCTATATCTCTCTGTCTATCTGCAATTCCTCTATCCGCTTTATTTTCCGGGCTTATATACTAAATAGAGGGTGCCTAGAAAAGACTAGAGTTGCCAGGAAAAGTCATGATCCTTCTAGAAACTC
>NW_013672468.1:21643-23912 GCF_000517525.1 Limulus polyphemus
AAACTCATGACGTGTTACCAGCGTCACGTAAACTCCGCTGTCGTAATACTGCTCCTTCCTTGGTATTGTTCGTCCCGAACAATAGCCACTTACATAAAACCAATGGATAATTAATAATAACTTGATAAAATGTACAGAATTTACAAACCCAAAATTAAAATTCACCAAAGTCTCTTAATTTTACGAGACGTATCTTCTTCCGTACTGGTCTCCGTCTCGTTGGCTTCTGCTTCACGTGGGGTTCATCTGTTCGATCAGGAAATGTCCTATTATCGGTAACAGTCACACCAGTGGTAGTAACTTCATAAAGGGCTTCACTGTTTCCATTCTCAAAACCGGGTATAGTTTCTTCTTCGACAGTGGCTTTTTCAGGTGACACGTCTTCAGCAGCGTCATTTGTTCCGTGGTTCACTTCGTTCCAACTGAAATGTCCTGTACCATGATAACGCCAAAGCCTGTTGCCGTGCCCCACTTATGGCTTACATCGCCGACCACATTTTATTCGGAAAGTCACGTCTGAGAGACAATCCACTATGTCATATGGATCTTCCCAAAGAGAAGACAAGTTAGGAGACTTCCCTTTGGTCTTCCTGGGATTATAAAACCACACCTTGTCTCCTGGTACAAAGCTGACTTCAGTAGACCTCTTATCATGATATAGCTTCATGGAATCAGCAGATGTTTTTAAGTTTGAATGCACTTGATGGTGAATATCATCCATCTTTCAGATAACACTTTCACGAACTCTGACACATTTTCAGGCAACTCTTCGTAAGGTGGGCGTCCTGTTATCAGATCCATTGGCAACCGAAGTTCCCGACCAAACATCAACTTTGCTTTAGTGTATCCATTGGTTTCATGCTCTGCTGTCCTATAGGCTATCAACAGTGGAGGGAGTAAGACATCCCAGTCATCTTGGCCATTCCTGTCCCAGTGTCCAGTTGTACTTTTCTACCATCCCATCAGATCGTGGGTGAAGTTGCGTTGTCCTGGTCATTCGGATGCCAAACAACTTGCAGCATTCTTGGAACACAACTGATTCAAATTTATGGCCTTGATCTGAATGCAGTTCGTATGGCATACCAAATCTGAAGAAGATATCACTAATAGCTACAGTTTAAGCTTCCTGATTTGGCATTGCTTATGCCTCAGGCCACTTGGTGAAATAATCCATCACCACACAAATGTACTTGTTTCCAGCACGAGTTTGGGGCAGAGGACCAGCAATGTCGACGGCTACTCGTTCCATTGGTGCACCAACTTGATATAACTTCATTGGAGCGCGTCCCTTATGTTTGGGTCCTTTTTTAGCACAACATGTACTGCAGGTCCTGCACCATTCTTCCACATCTTGCTTCATAGCTATCCAGTAAAATCTCTGTCATAGGTGACTCAATGTCTTCTTAACTCCGAGATGTCCTCCTGTTAAACTGTCATGGGACTGATGCAGCACCGTAAAGAACAGGAGAAAGACCAAGATTTGAAGCCAATGATTAATTTCCTACAAGCAAGTGTTTTGCGCCCAGCTTGGGAGAAGGTGTCTAGTCTAAGCCCTGTGACAAAGAACTATTGGGCACAATGGGAACAGTTGAGGCTTGAAGATGGTATTCTTCTCCGGAGATGGGAAACTGCAGATGGGAAAGTGACGACCTGGCAAACGGTTATACCGAGAATGCCTTGATATCGATACCTGGTTCCAGTTCGTCATCATCAACTTTTTCAGTCGGCTTGACTTCAGCCCGATGGCACCCAATCAGCTCAACCTCTCTTTTAACAGTTACCGAAACTTGGCCTTTGTTATTCCCAAACGTCATTTTATCAAAATCAATTACAAACTTTCTAGGTAGTAGATAGTCCAATCCTAAGATGCATTCATCTTCAATGTCAGCCAAGTATACTTCCTGTCTGTCCTTTATGCCCATGAGCTCAATAGTCACCCACACTGGTCCCCACAGTCTTGTAGAATGTCCTGTCACACCATAAAGCTTCTGTATGGCTTCTGGTACTCCTTTGTGATTTAACACCTTGATGCTCACAAGGGTTTGCTGAGACGCAGAGTCTATGACAAAGTTGCACCTTTGGCCATCTAGCTTTCCTGTCACATAGACACTGTGTGTGCTTGGCATTTTACACCTAGCTGTTGGGACTTTCAAGATGGGGGGTCCATCCGTTCATCTCTGTCAGTAGCTCGAATTGTGCTCTATATGCTTCCCACGGTGCCTTCCCATCGAATTCCTGTGGCTCCCTTCGCACTGGATCACTCCTATTA
>NW_013672468.1:24770-29435 GCF_000517525.1 Limulus polyphemus
TGATGACTGTATCAACCTTGGTACCTCTGTGCTGGACTTAATGTAAGATTCGAATTCAAGAGCTCTGTCCATTGCATCCTGCATAGTAGAGGGGTGTGCTTGCTTTACTTGTATCTTAAGTTGTGGACTATCCAAGGCATCTACAAACTGATCCCTCAGCAACAACTTGAGGACATGGGGTGGCGCAGTTAGTTAGGCCGTGTGTGCCATACTTTCCAAATCCTGTGCCAGCTCTTGCCAGCACAGACAGTCCTAAACCTTGCCCTGTAGACTTCAGACTGATTTTGGGTTCCATACCTGAGTTCTAGAGCAGCTACCAGTGCTCTATAGTTGTGCCTGTCGTCTGATGACAACTGTCCAAGTATTTCCAGTGGTTGTCCCTTTATGTTCGTTGCCAGATATACTGCTTTCTGCTCCTCTGTCCATCCATTCATCTCTGCCAAGAGCTCAAATTGCGCTCTATATGCTTCCCATGGTGCCTTCCCATCGAATTCCTGTGGCTTTCTTCGTATTAGATCACCCCTATTGCTGACACTCGTGTCTGGAGTGTGACTTCTGGTAGGACTGAAGATGTCTGCATTAGGGTTTAGCTGTAGGGTCTGGAAGGGGCTTCCCATTGTCTGAGGTTGATTAGGTCGATGGCTGATATATCCTTCTTGTGTAAAAGACAGTAAAACATCCTTTAATGTGTTTAATTCACTTTGTCGTTTACTAAGCTTTTCCATTTGTACTTCTTGCTTCCTGTCTTGTTCCAGTTGCCACTTCTGTAGCCTCTCTTCTTGTTCATTTTCTTTCTCCTCCAACTACTGCTGTAGTCTCTCTTCTTGTTTATTTTCTCGTTCTTTTTGTTTCTTTTCTTTTTACTCCAACAGCTGTTGTAATCTCTCTTCTTGTTTCTTTTCTCGTTCTTCTTGTTTTTTTTCTTTTCCCTCCAACAACTGCTGTAATATCTCTTGTTTATTTTGCTGTTCGAGCTGCTACTGTTCCAGGTTTTCTTGCCACTTCTGTAATCTCTCTTCTCGTTTATTATCTTTCTCCTCCAACAACTGCTGTAATCTCTCTGCTTGTTTCTTTTTTTGTTTCTTTTCTCGTTCTTCTTGTTTCTTTTGCTGTTCTTGTATTGCTGCCATCAAATCTGCTAAGCTTTAGTTTGATTTGCCGCTTCTCGTTTCCATCTTCTTTTTGTTTTTCTGTCCCACTCTCTGACACCAATTTGTTACGTCTGTGTTCGTTTGTTAATTTTCTGTAGAAATCCTTTCAGAAGAACTTCAGCGATACAAGTCCTTTCTTAAATAAAACTAGTTTATTCTTTCTCAATACAACTTTGCAATACCCTTAATTTCCAGAGTCACTTTAACTTAAACACACGCTATAATTCACAACGATTCACACTTTACTTACGGTCACTACCGCGCTTGACTCATTTGTCCGTCTCTATCTCTGCCTGTCTGTAATTCAAGTTCCAATTGACTTGTCTCCCTTTATCTGGCATGCTTATATACAGGAATAGAGGGAGTCTAGCAAATACTGGATTATTCGTGATGTTCCCCGAACCTTCTAGATACTCATTACGTGTTACCAGATCACGTGAATTCCGCTGTCGTAACAGTGTTTTATCATGGCATTTATGTTCTTTTGTAGATTGTTGGTCTTTTTGTTATAATCCTTCTGTTCTTCATTAATGTTCCTTTGTGATTCAACTCTTACTGTTGCCTTCTTCTTGATAATCTTTCCAATGTTTTATAGTTTCAACTAAGTTTTTATTTTACTTCAAAACACATAATACCACTCCTGATGCCAATATTCTAATGATTTATATTGTCGGGCAGGTTTTTGGTATATTTGGTAAATATATTAGTGCAAAGTTCAAATTCAGCTTATTAATGTTTCCTGATAGGCTTAAGTTCACTTTATACACTAATACAACATTTTCTCTTACTTGCTAACTTCTGTCATATGTAATACACTTCATCGTACCTATGCAGAAAAACACAAAATAAATGTTCACAAAACTAAAACTTGAGAGTAACAGACAAACTATCTGAAGAATTATCTAAATCAATGATTACTTTTTCTATAGTTCAAATTGTTTCCTAATATCTTTAAAGAAAAAGACCCGGACGTTCAGCCATGCCGTAATCACGCGACGTTCAAATTAATCCTAGCCAACATTAATACAAACGTCTAAATTTAAAAAAACAGACATTTAACAACATTATTTTAAAATTGCATTGATTGTGTTTGGTCGTCTTTTTTATTTATTTTAACTACCTAGGCAACTTTAATACTTTCGATTTGGTTTCTTTTCACTTATTTCGTTTGGTTGCTATTAAGAATAAAGCTACAGAATAAGCTATTTGTGCTCTGCCCACCATGGATATCGAAACCCGATTTTTAGCGTCGAAAACCTGCAGATTTAACTCTCAGTCATTGAGGGGGTTCAGATATTTTTTTGTTATTGAGTTGGTATGTTACAACTAGCTAGCCAACTATAATACTATTAATTTATGTTCACTTATTTTGTTGTTGATGTTGACGTGTTTAAACTAGCAACGTAACTGTAGTACTTTCAATTTATAACTACTAATTTATGTTCACTTATTTTGTTGTTAGTGATGACATGTTTCAAGATGCTGGGTAATTGTAGTAATTTCAATTTATAACTATTAACTTATATCCACTTATTTTGTTGTTGCTGTTGGCGTGTTTAAACTAGCAACGTAACTGTAGTAATTTCAATTTATAACTATCAATTTATGTTCACTTATTTTGTTGTTAGTGATGGACTGTTTCAACTAACTAGATAACTCTTCTACCTTTAATTTAGAACTATTAATTTATGTTCACTTATTTTGTTGCTGGTGTTGACGTGTTTCAACTAGCTAGGTTAAATGTAGTACTTTCATATTAGAAGTATTAATTTATGTTCACTTATTTTGTTGTTGGTGATGGACTGTTTCGACTAGCTAGGTTAAATGTAGTACTTTCATATTAGAAGTATTAATTTATGTTCACTTATTTAGTTGTTGGTGTTGACGTGTTTCAACTAGCTATGATAAGTGAACATAAATTAATACTTCTAATATGAAAGTACTACATTTAATTTGTTGTTGGTGTTGACGTGTTTCAACTAGCTAGGTTAAATGAATTGCTTTCAAATTAGAAGTATTAATTTATGTTCACTTAGTTTGTTGTTAGTGTTGACGTGTTTCAACTAACTAGCTAACAGCAGTATTAGATTATATACACAGAATGACACTTGAAGTGGGGCTTAACTTGGTATACTGTCATACATATTTCACTTACCTGCTCTTCATCATCCGGCAGTGTCCACGTCTTTCTACGGAAACCCATCTTCAGGCAACACGCGTACATTTTACCCAAGTTAATAAATGTAAGATTATATATTCTAATTTGTTAGAGCCTTTCACCAACGAACTTAAAGACAATCTCTGGCATTGGTTATGTATATGTTTTGTTACTATCAACAAAAAATCCCAGGAGAGTCTTTGGCACTGAATAATTTCTCTTCTAAGAAGTCTTTCATTCTCGATTACTGGAGTGGAATGTCAATAAATGATACGTGCTGCTTTACAGTTTTGTTTGTACCGATTAATTTGTACTTTCCGTCAAACGATCATGTGAAACCAGCCACCCACATGGTAAGAAGTAGCCTCTTCTGTTGCCATCAGTAACTACGAAGAATGTGCTATATAAAAGTATGCCAAAGAGAGAACGGTGATAGTTATTATGAATCCGTCGTATATAAAGAAAGTAGTCACGTGTGGGTTAGGAAGTTAATTCAATAAACTTTCCTTCGAGAGCGGAAACCAAATTTGACAAACAATTAAATACAAAGCTAGTGGCAGCTAGCTCACACTAATCAAAACACACGAAAAACTTCGACAGTAGAGGGCGCTATCCTCTAAAGCAAGGTTTTATGAACTTCAGGAGAAGAGTGCAGCGGTGTTCTCGTAACTAATTCAAATATGTAGTAGGGGAAAAAACGTAAAAATTACTGTAGGTGACTACACCGACTTAAAAACACGTTATACTCAATGGCAACACCGATATAAAAACAACATTGTTATCCTCTATTACAACACTGATTTATAAACCACAATGTTATGTTTTATTACAACACCGATTTAAACTCATCAATGTTATACTCTATTCACACACCGACTTAAAAACAACAGTTTTATATAGTATTGCAACATCGATCTTATGATAACAATACATATTGATTTCCAATCAAAAAAAAGATGAGACACCTTGTTGTGAGGAGACGAAATACATTGTATACTTTTAATAAAAGTCAAGAGATGTGGCTTTTGAGTGGAATATTTATTTATTTTTCGTAAAAAAATTTTAAACACCGATTTAAAAGCAACAATGTTATTCTATTACAACAGCGATTTAGAAACAACGTTAAATATATTACCATATCGATTTAAAAACAATGCTGACTTTCTTACAACATTGATATAATAATATGAAATTATAATTAGAATGACTATCTAACCAAGTATATATATATATATAAATGCATACAGCTAGATAAATATATTTTTCTGCTGAAATAAGTTATGTAAATCCATTGTAAATATACTTTATGATAAATTAGGTTTATCAAGTAAAAAACAAAATGGTACTAGCCCCTTT
>NW_013672468.1:30397-35520 GCF_000517525.1 Limulus polyphemus
GACTCGATGACGCAACAATACTCTACTACTAATCAACATAATGGAAAAGAATGACTGAAAAAAATCAGCAAATCCTCAATTTAAAATAATTATAATATCTCCGAAACGTAAATTATTGTAACTAATAATAGATGGTTCTTTCTACTAACTAACACGTTTGAAAAATGAGAATACAGTGTTCCTAGGGTATAAAAAATAGGCTTGATGGTCACAACTTTCTAATAAAGATGCAACTATAGTATTCCTTGAGTAAAGAAGTGAGGCTTAAGGCTCACGACCTCTGATAAAAAGTGCATATTTTCTAAATATTGAGTTCTGTCTGCACCGATAAGTAATAATACATTATTCACCTAACATAAATAAAACAAAAACGTCTTAAATTCTTCATCCTTAAATAATATACGTAATCATTCCTTAAGAATGTTCCCCTACTTTCACCAAGTTAGTCTTCACTCGAGAAGAAAAACTTCAACAATTTTCTTATTATTAATATTTTTTTAAAATAAAACTTAATATATAAACTGAAAATTACATTAACAACTTGTTTTAATTTCATATCTCTTCAAAAGCAAATCGTTTTGAATTTTTCATTTAATAATTTTATGTGTCCAAGCAAAAATTATTGAAATTTACAGATGGCAGATCAGTAAATCCGATATTTTTAACCCTTATTCGAAGAGGTTGAATTAGATCAAGGTAAGGTAGTGGTAATGAATTATTACGATTAAGGTAATGTTGTTTAGAAAATTGGACATAGAAAATGGTTTTTACTTTCAAACAGGTAAATATAAATCTGAGTGATGATCCAGCTACATTATGTCTCGGTATAACAGAATAAACTGCAGAAAGTCCACGGAAATACGTCAAACCCATGTGTAAATAAAAGTCCACATGGATAGAACAGTCTGACAGTAATAACGATAATTACTAGTAGACTGGATTGCAAACGGAAGCTACCAAACAACTTCCTTTTCTAATACTAAACACACACACAAATATTAACTTGCATTTTTTGTACTTCTGATTCAAGCAGGAAGTCAGTAGCTAGCTGCTTATTTTTCCGGTGATACTGATATTACCGTGTTCTTGTCGCAGGAACGATAGCAAACAACCTTCATTTCAAAACACCCAGTCTTAATTAATATTCCATATATAATATTAGTTTTCGATCAGATAACACTTTCCTTATCAATAAGAAACATTTCTATGAATAATAAAAACACAAAACGGTCGAAGGTTAATTAGGATTTATACGTTTTAGTTTTACAAGGCAAAATCACTGTTATACATTAATGGTAAAACCTACTATGCCCCACTTGCTTTGCAAGTCAAGCATCTGACAACTTGTCAAGTTATTTTAAATACAAATAAGTGATATCCTAGATAAACATTTACTAGATGTAAAAATGTGAACTATCAAAAATCAAGGATACCAACACCCCTGAAAGAACAGTTTCAAGGTAGGTGTCATGTCTAGAGACAGTTAACTGGAGAAGGGGCACTTCACATGAACGCCCTCGATAAGATTCAAGTTTGATAAATATTTAGTCACTCTCCCCATTTAGACTGAACTCAATATAAGTGTCGTGTCCAGAGACATTTAACTGGAGAAGGGGCACTTCACATGAATGTCCACCAAACTTGAATCTCATCGAAGATATTTAGTCATTCTCCCAGTTTAAACTGAACTCAATAAATCAGGGTCTTAGAATGTAGTCCCTTATGTGTGGCATCATTCCGCAGGATGTAATCTTCTATTACGACAGCGGAACTCACGTGACTCTGGTAACACGTGATGAGATTTTAGAAGGATCGGGGAACCTCACGAACGTCCCAGCGTTTGCTAGACGCCCTCTATTTTAGTATATAAGCCGGCAGATAAATTTATAACGGGATAATCGAGTCAAGCCATAAGTAAAGTGTGTAAATCATTGTGAATTATAGCGCGTGTTTAAGTTAAAGTGACTGTGGAAATTCTCTGTATTGCAAAGTTGTATTGAGGAAGAATAAACTAGTTTTATTTAAGAAAGGACTTGTATCGCTGAAGTTCCTTGGGAAGAATTTTTACAGGAAATTAACGAACGACCAGAAACGTAACACTTCTAGTGTTTGATATCATTCCATAGGTTGTAATCTTCTATTGTGTGGTATTATTCCACAGGATGTAATCTTCTATGGTGTGGTATCATTCTAAGGGTGGAGTCATCTAATGCGTATTATCATTCCATAGAATGTAGTCTTCTAATGTGTGGTATCATTCCACAGGATGTAATCTTCTGAGGTGTGATATCATTCCACAGGATGTAATCTTTGATGTGTGGTATCATTCCACAGGATGTATTCTTCTAATGTGTGATATCATTCCACAGAAATGATATAACGTGTGGTATCATTCTACAGGATGTGGTATTCAACTGAATGGTATCATTGTACAAGATAAAGAAGACGTACCATTACCTATTCTTGCTACCTGCGTCACTTTCCTGAGAGAAAATGGGGTTCAGTCTATCATTCGACTGAAGAGTGAGCAAGTTTCATATGGAAAAATAATATTGTTTCTCATTCCATGAGTTCAATGCATATCACAGGGTGTGTAACGTATATACCTGTGACGTGAAGCCTGTCTACACACTGACTCAGCAATCAGTACCCTAAGATTATGGCTAGTGCATATGTGCTTGTGTTGTAGATGATGAGCAGTCTTGTCCTGGTGCATGAGAACCTTGTCTATTACCTTGGAAGTAATTCAGCATTCTAGTTGTCTCAAGCCTGTATTTGGTAAGATGGTCTGCATTGTCTAGGTATCTAATTCCACACTCTACCTGTCTCATGCTTATGTTGTAGATGATGATAAGTCTTGTCCTGGTGCATGAGAACCTTGTCTATTACCTTGGAAGTAATTCAGCATTCTAGTTGTCTCAAGCCTGTATTTGGTAAGATGGTCTGCATTGTCTAGGTATCTAATTCCACACTCTACCTGTCTCATGCTTGTGAAGTAGATGACAGTCTGCCTTGTGTAGGTGCCTGATTGTACACTAGCTGGCTCATCCTTGTGAATATTTCCCTAATCTATATGTCAAATTGCACACTCTAGTTGTCTAATGTTTGTATAATGGACGATGGCTTGCCTTGTATAGATGTCTGACTCCATACTATCTGTCTCACGCATGTGTGTTTGATGATGATGTGTTTTGTCTAGGTGTCTGAGTACACACTAGCTGTCTCATCCTTGTGTAGTCGACATGGTGTACCTTGTTTAGATGTCTGATTGCACACTATTTGTCTCACGCTTAAGTTTTAGATGATGATGTACCTTGTCTGCGTGTCTGATTGTACACTATCCGTCTTATGCTTGTGTTCTGGATGATAGTCAGCCTTGACTATGTGTTTGATTACACACTAGCTATCTCGTCCTTGTGTAGTGGACAATGGTGTACCTTGTCTAGGTGTCTCATTGCAAACTATCTTTCTCAAGCTTGTGTTGTGGATGATAGTGTACCTTATCTAAACTTCTGATTGCACATTCTATCTGTCTCATACTTGTGTTGTAGATGATGTGTACCTTGTCTAGGTATCTGATTTAAAACTGTGTCACATGTTCGTGTTTTGGATGATAATGTACCTTGTGTAAGTGTCTGATTTCAAACACTGTGTGCCTCATGCCCATGTTGTGGATGGTGTTCTGGTTTGTGTAGCTGTCTGATTACAAACTATCAGATTCATGCTGGTGTTGTGGATATGGTGTACCTTTTCATGGTTTCTGATTGCATACTCTAGCTGTCTCATGATTATGTTGTGGGTGATGGTCTGCCTTGTCTAGGTGTCTTATTACACACTCGTTCTCTGATACTTGTGTGGTGAACAATGGTGTCCCCTGACTTGGTATCTGATTGCACACAATCTGCCTCATGCTTATGTTATGGATAATGGTCTGACATGCCTAGTAGTCTGAATTAATACTAGTTGTCACATTATTGTGTTGTGTACCATATCCAGATGTTTTATTACACACTACCTGTCGCATGCTTGTCTTGTGGATAATTATCTGATCTGTCTATGTGTCTGATTTCACACTCTAGCTGTTTGATACCTGTGTTGTGGATGATAGTGTACCTTGTTTGGCTCCACACTATAGCTGTATCCTGCTTGTTTTCTGGATGATGGTGTACCTTGTCTAGGTGTTTGGCTCCACACTATAGCTGTCTCCTGCTTGTTTTCTGGATGATGTTGTACTTTGTTTTGGTGTTTGGTTGTACACTCTAGCTGTCTCATGCTTGTTTTGTGGATTCTGGTGAACCTTGTCTAGGTGTTTAGTTGCACACTCTAGCTGTCTCATGCTTGTGTTTTGGATGACGACGTACCTTTCGTATATGTCTGATTGCACACTAGCTGTCTAATGTTTGCATTGTAGATTATGGTGTAACTTGTCTAGGTGTTTAGTTGCACACTAGCTGTCTCATGTTTGTTTTGTAGATTATGGTGTACCTTGTATAGATGTCAAATTCAACACTAGCTATCATATGCTTGTGTAATGGATGATGGTGTACGTTGTCTAGATGTCAAATTCAACTCTCTAACTATCACATGCTTGTGTAATAGATGATGGTGTACCTTGTCTAGATGTCAAATTCAACACTCTAGCTATCACGTGCTTGTGTAATGGATGATTGTGTACGTTGTCTAAATGTCAACTTCAGCACTAGCTGTCACGTGCTTGTGTAATGGATGATGGGGTAATTTGTCTGGATACCACGTTCAACATTCTAGCTATCACATGTTTGTGTTATGGATGATGGTGAACGTTGTCTAGATGTCAAATTCAACACTCTAGGTATCACGTGCTTGTGTAATGGATGATGGTGAACGTTGTCTAGATACCAAATTCAACACTCTAGCTATCACGTGCTTGTGTAATGGATGATGGTTTACGTTGTTTGGATACCAAATTCAACCATCTAGCTATCACGTGCTTGTGTAATGGATGATGGTTTACGTTGTCTGGATGCCAAGTTCAACACTAACTATCACGTGCTGGTGTAATGAATGATGGTTTACGTTGTCAGGATGTCAAGTTCAACACTAACTATCACGTGCTGGTGTAATGAATGATGGTGTACGTTGTC
>NW_013672468.1:36033-36808 GCF_000517525.1 Limulus polyphemus
TCAGGATGTCAAGTTCAACACTAACTATCACGTGCTGGTGTAATGAATGATGGTGTACGTTGTCTAGATGTCAAATACAACACTCTAAGTATCACGTGTTTGTGTAATGAATGATGGTGTACGTTGTCTAGATGTTAAATACAACTCTAAGTATTACGTGTTTGTGTAATGAATGATGGTGTACGTTGTCTGGATGCCAAGTTCAACATTAACTATCACGTGCTGGTGTAATGAATGATGGTGTATGTTGTCTGGATGCCAAGTTCAACATTAACTATCACGTGTTTGTGTAATGGATGATGGTGTCCGATACAAGAGTCTCATAACGACACTTTAATACATTTTCACTACTGCTTGTTGTGATTGTTCAGTTTCTATTCACGTGAGGCAAAGATTCAGATGGATTATTAAAGGACTAGACTTTATAAAACTATATGAAATAGATCATTATATAGATCTCAATAATGTGTAACTGTTGCCTGATTTACACTAGTACGAGGATGGTTCATATTATGTAATAACTTCTACAGGAAGAGTTGTTAAAATCCTTCAAGTATAGTTACAATTAAAAGGAAATCTACAAATAGGTTCTATAACCACTGTGCTCTATAAAGGTCATCATTTGGGTAACCTCGTTGCTCTTCATATAGATGTACTATTAAAATTGCATTATTTGGAATTTAGGTTTACCCATGATGAACACAGTCCATTCAGAGAAGTAAAGTAAATGTTTGACCTATTTTATGAATAATGTACTATTACGTCTCCGTTTGTT
>NW_013672468.1:37808-42457 GCF_000517525.1 Limulus polyphemus
ATAGAAATCAACAGATATTTTTCCAGTTTTGTTGTCTATACATTTCAGTTTATACTTTCAGTACATAAACTAATAACAATATTAGGTTACCAGCTGAAGTACTCGTCCCCTAAACGGAAGTTATGTAAATTCAGGATTAATAAAAGGTTATCTTAGGACATCAAAAGTTGCTTTCTTTATATGTAATTATAAAAAAATGCAAAAACTTCGATAAAAATGCAAAACACAAAATGTGAAACTGCAAATTCGCATGTATCTCCGCATGGACCCAACAAACCTTCATGCTAAATTTGATGATGATCCATCTACAGGGGGCGAAGTATTGGTAAAAAAACGCAAGACGCAAAACTGAAAATTTGTATGTACCCCGCAAAGACCGATTGAGCCTACATACCAATTTTGGTGCAGATCCGTCCACACCCTGCGGAATTACATGGATGGACAACAGACAGTACCATTGTATTTATATAGATACTTTTGATGCTAAGCAACATGATATAAAAGCTACTGTTGGAACGCATTGTTATCAAAACACACTGGCTTTTCTATGTATTAGACGTTGTTAATGTAACTGATATACTACAGGGTATACTATGGGATGCGCATGCGCGCACGCACGTGAATAAAATAAGTACTAATACCCAGGTGCACACTCTCAGAGTCCACTTAATATGGGTGCAAAATTTCAGGCTTTTAGGTTCTTTCCTCTTGGAGTTATTGCGGTCACACACACACAGATACACGCCCATTTATTATTATAGATGAATTCGACGAAATGTCATGACATTATTTACATAATCTAGGTTACCATATGGTGAAGTAAAAATGACTCAAACCCTAAAGGTGAGTAGTATTTCACATGATTAACCTCATTAAGCTAGTCTGTATGAAGGAAAAATATATAGGTTATAAAAATATGTACATTACATAAATATGTAGATTATATAAATATATACGTTATAGATATGTAGGTTTTATAAATTTGTACATTATATGAGTATGTAGGTTATAGATATCTAGGTTATATAAATATGTAGGTTATAAATATGTGGGTTATAAAATATGTAGGTTGTATAAGTATGTAGGTTATAGATATGTAGGTTGTATAAATAAGTGGGTTGTATAAATATGTAGGTTATAAAAATATGTAGGTTATAGATATTTTGGTAAGTTTATGGTATTTTATTTATTGATCTCAAATGTTATTTTAAGCACATATGATTATGTGGGAAAGCATATATCCGTATAACACGGTATTTATCGCACATTTTAGGCCTGTATTAAGTTATATATATTTAACATATTTTTACAGATTCAACCTGGGTACAAGAGTTTTCACGACCTAAGTTCCACATGGAGTATTGCCAAACAAAGGTGTAATCAACAGCGAGTGCCAGAGGATAAGAGAACATACTTAGAATAATAAAAAAAGCTTTGTTAAGCAGCAAATCGAGAAAGCTAGTTTCTTTATTCACCTCCCTTAAAAATATAAAAGCATTTTATCACAAAAAAAAAACAAGAGATAGAGAGAGAGAGACTTTAATATTATGTAGCTTGGCGTTGTGATGGCTAAAGATGCAGTTAAACATGTCTCGATAAATGTATATGTAGAAAAATGTCCACTGTACAGATAGCAACACAGACGAAAAGATGATGAGACATATACCCACTATAGATGACTGGTCAGTTATAATGACAATATTAAATATACGATGGAGGGACAATGATACAGACAAATCATCAACTATTGATGAATGGTTAGTTAGAGGGATAATGCTAGACAAAGAAACTCTAGAAACTAATTACAGGGACAACGATAGAGACAAATAAGTAACCATAGATGAATGTTTAGTTAGAGGGACAATGATGCAGTCAAATAAATAAATAAATGTTTATTAATGGTTAGTTAGAGGAATAATGATGGAGACAAATAAGTAACTATAGATGAATGGTTAGTTAGAGGGACAATAATTCAGACAGATAAGTAACTATAAATGAATGGTTAGTTAGAGGGACAATGATAAAGACAGATAAGTAACTATAAATGAATGGTCAGTTAGGGGGACAATGATAAAGACAGATAAATAACTATATGTGAATGGTTAGTTAGAGGGACAATTATACAAACAGTTAATCAACTATAGATCAGTGAATAGTTAGAGGGACAATGATGCAGACTGATAATCAACTACAGATGAATGGTTGGTTAGAGGGACAATGATGCAGACTGATAATCAACTACAGATGAATGGTTGGCTAGAGGGACAATGATGTAGACAGATAACCAACTATAGATGAATTGGTAGTTAGACGGCAAATAATAGAGAAGTAACTATGGATGAATGGTTCGTTAGAGGGTGAATAATGCAGACAGATATCTACTTGGGTGAAGTCTTGTTAGAGGGACAATGATACAGAATGAGAAACAATTATAGGTGAATGGTTATAGAGGGACACTGATACAGAATGAGAACCAACTATAGGTGAGTAGTTAAAGAGGGACATTGATACATACAGATTCGTAACTATTGCAGTCAATAATGCAGACAGAGAACCAACTATAGTTGAATTGGTAGTTAAAGATACTGTGCTTCAAGTTGTTAATTTTGTATTGGAATAACTTGGATCATATATTTAAGTCTACGTGTTTATTAAGTATTGAATATTTAATAAGATTGTTAAGGTGTGGAGCAACCTCGTTATATTACACACACATTCTAACGACTCATATATAATATAGTACTTGTTTATGAGTTCTGCGATATTACCAAATAATATTACTTTTATGAATTTGTTTCTCACCGATTTCTTCACATGACCCTACCCGATCGTACATAAAACACTGTGACTTAACACTGTTGGAAGAGGTTGATGGAGAACTGTGACTTAACACTGTCGAAAGATGTTGATGGAGAACTGTGACTTAACACTGTTGAAAGATGTTGACGGAGAACTGTGACTTAACACTGTTGAAAGATGTTGATGGAGAACTGTGACTTAACACTGTTGAAAGAGTACTGTGACTTAACACTACCGAAAGATGTTGATGGAGAACTGTGACTTAACACTACCGAAAGATGTTGAAAGAGTACTGTGACTTAACACTACCGAAAGATGTTGAAAGAGTACTGTGACTTAACACTACCGAAAGATGTTGAAAGAGTACTGTGACTTAACACTGTTGAAAGATGTTGATGGAGAACTGTGACTTAACACTACCGAAAGATGTTGAAAGAGTCAACATCTTTCGGTAGTGTTAAGTCACAGTTTTACTAGTGTAACGGAAGTGTAAGCAAGAGAAAGATGTGGAAACAGAACTATAAACAAGCGCATAGCTCTCATTAAAAGTGTTAAGTCACAGTTCTCTTGCAACATCTATCAGCCTTATTAAGTCAAGTTCTCCTTCAACATATTTCAGCCTTGTTAAGTCACAGTACTCTTTGTAAAGTGCGCTACATTGTATAGAAATATCGTAATTTAATTTGTTAGATAAAGTGTAATAAAATATAAATACTTGTATATATATATGTGTTTTTGTTAATTTCACAGAAAAACAAAATTGTTTCCGCAGTATTTGCTTCCCCTATTCAAACCTTTCTCCACCCACACTTTTGACCACCCTTTTACGACGACGATGTTTTATAATAATGATTGGGTATTCCTTCTAAATAAAAATCCAAATTCTTTCCGACCCATTTCGCCCAGGCTAAGAGAAGTCACGTCTACTTTTGTACGTTGCAAGGTTTTTGATTCAGAACAAGTCTCGAGGCAACCAAAGTGGGACATAGACAGAGACTGGATAAAGACTAAATATAGGTTCAGCTCTCTAGTCAGACTCAGTAACGCTACACCTAGCCATTCTCACATATTTGGTTGTGGGACGAAACGACAGAAATAGCCAGATTTTCTTCTCGCCTGCTGGCGTTACCTACAGAGCCCCCTGTCCGTATATGGCAGATATTCTGGGGCGCTGGTACACTCTCGCCTTTGTCAGTAGATGACACGAGATTGTGACGTCATCCGTAGTACAAAACGCGTTAGTTGGCTAGGTTTGGGCCACTCCTGAGAGGAAGACAGTTATAGCAGGACCAGTACCAAGTGTTGGAAGGGAACGACCGTTCAGCTGGTAGGGATACCGAGTTTCTATTACTGTGAATGACCGATATATGTTGTATATAAATCCTTCTCAACAGCAGCAGTGCTCTTGGATTTTCCTTTCTTGAGGATTATCGATTAATCTTTCACTGCGAACCAGCCCTTACCATAATATTTGGTATAGCTTTGTTTATCGATTGAAGTTCAGGCATTCTGGTCACCCTAAATATATCAAATTTTATGAAAGGTTGATATTTTCTGACGTCGAGTTAATATATAATGTACAGCATTAATTATTTCCTGTTAGGAAGATTAACGTTTGAAGAAATTAGATCACTGTTTAAGTTCAGTACAGAAATATTATACTAGTGTAGGACTAGCTGACTTACAAGTTAAATACAGAAATATTCTGTTAGTATAGGACTAGCTGACTTACAAGTTAAATACAGAAATATTCTGTTAGTGTAGGACTAGCTGACTTACAAGTTAAATACAGAAATATTCTGTTAGTGTAGGACTAGCTGACTTACAAGTTAAATACAGAAATATTCTGT
>NW_013672468.1:43280-47211 GCF_000517525.1 Limulus polyphemus
GAGAACTGAAGTTTATATTTTATTCTGTACAGAAACTATTCTGCCTTTAGAGAACTGACGTTTCTATTTTATTCCGTGCAGTAACTATTCTGCCTTTAGATAACTGACGTTTCTATTTTATTCCGTACAGTAACTATTCTGCCTTTAGAGAACTGACGTTTCTATTTTATTCCGTACAGTAACTATTCTGTCTCTAGAGAACTGATGTTTCTATTTTATTCCGTACAGTAACTATTCTGCCTCTAGAGAACTGACGTTTCTATTTTATTCCTTACAGTAACTATTCTGCCTCTTGAGAACTGACGTTTCTATTTTATTCCTTACAGTAACTATTCTGCCTCTAGAGAACTGACGTTTCTATTTTATTCCTTACAGTAACTATTCTGCCTCTAGAGAACTGACGTTTCTATTTTATTCCTTACAGTAACTATTCATCATGTGTGACGACGAAGTTGCCGCTCTTGTTGTAGACAACGGCTCCGGTATGTGCAAAGCCGGGTTCGCCGGAGACGATGCTCCGCGAGCCGTGTTCCCTTCCATCGTGGGCCGTCCTCGCCACCAGGTAATCTTGTGAACATTTAGTCAGTTCGAACATAGAAATACAACTTAGAAACTTGGAAAAGGTTTTCTTATATGGATTATGGATTATTCTATTACAAATATAGCTCATTTAATTAAACTTTGAACAAAATTTTAATGAGACGTCTTCATGTAATTAGAACATAAGTAACTCATGTGAGTCATTCTTCAGGGTGTGATGGTGGGTATGGGTCAGAAAGACAGCTACGTCGGTGATGAGGCCCAAAGTAAACGTGGTATCTTGACCCTGAAGTACCCCATTGAACACGGTATCGTCACCAACTGGGACGATATGGAGAAGATCTGGCACCACACATTCTACAATGAACTCCGTGTTGCCCCCGAGGAACACCCCGTTCTCCTCACAGAAGCTCCCCTTAACCCCAAAGCCAACAGAGAAAAGATGACCCAGGTACCTTAATTCTTCTTTTATTATTACTATTATATTTTTTCTGGTGAAGAATTCACGTTATTGTATTACAGACACCCAATAATATAAAATCAAATAAAATCTCACGTTTTACAAAACTCGTAGTTTAAATTAAAACATATTAATCTACTGTTGCTTCCTTCAACAGATCATGTTTGAAACATTCAACACCCCAGCCATGTACGTGGCTATCCAAGCCGTTCTGTCCCTCTACGCTTCCGGTCGTACTACCGGTATTGTGCTGGACAGCGGCGACGGTGTTTCTCACACTGTGCCCATCTACGAAGGTTACGCCCTCCCTCACGCTATCCTCCGATTGGACTTGGCTGGTCGGGACTTAACTGACTATCTGATGAAAATCTTGACCGAGCGTGGTTACAGTTTTACCACGACAGGTATGACGTAAATCCCATATTTTAATTATAAAACTTATATTATTTTCTTTACATTTTTTATTTCCTGCAACAAATTATTTTATTTAAAAGTTATAACATTTTCCTATTTTCAGCCGAGCGGGAAATCGTTCGTGATATCAAGGAGAAACTCTGCTATGTCGCTCTGGACTTTGACCAGGAAATGGCCACCGCTGCTTCCTCCTCTTCTCTCGAGAAGTCCTACGAGTTGCCCGACGGTCAGGTCATCACCATCGGTAACGAGAGGTTCCGCTGCCCCGAGGCTCTCTTCCAGCCTTCCTTCTTGGGTATGGAGTCTTCTGGTATCCACGAGACCACCTACAACTCTATCATGAAGTGCGACATTGACATCCGTAAGGATCTGTACGCCAACACCGTTCTGTCTGGTGGCACCACCATGTACCCGGGTATCGCCGACAGGATGCAGAAAGAGATCACTGCTCTCGCTCCTAGCACTATGAAGATCAAGATCATCGCTCCTCCCGAGAGGAAGTACTCCGTCTGGATCGGCGGATCCATCTTGGCTTCTCTGTCCACCTTCCAGCAGATGTGGATTTCCAAACAAGAGTACGACGAGTCTGGTCCAAGCATCGTTCACCGCAAATGTTTCTAAACCTCAGGACTTTCTGTTCTTGCTTTTCTTCTGCTTTCGTGTGCTCACTCAGCCTTCCTCCCCGACCCTTCACTATCCTTTGCAGATATACTTTTCCATCTAACTAATTATTCGCCAATAGCGCCACCTCTAGGCCAAGCAGCACACTTTTCTCCAATAGGGAAGTAAATTTATTAATACGTCCAATTATACTCATTTCAAGAATTTCATTATTTTCTGTAAAAAACAAATAAATATTTAATAAAAACTTCGGAAATTTATTAGTTTCATATTTGTACTTTGTTCAATATTTATCTATTGTCACTTAACCTGTTTTCATTATTATTAATTTTCATCCTGTTTTCACGTCATAAAGAAGCAGTCCAATTACACTCTTTTAATTATAAGAAAAATCTACACACGTGTTAATAACTTCTTCTAAAGGTACAGTTTGACGATTAACATTCTTTACAACACGAATAGACACACGTGTTAATAATTTCTTCTAAAGGTATAGTTTGATGTTTAACACTCTTTACAACAAGAATAGACACACGTGTTAATAATTTCTTCTAAAGGTATAGTTTGATGTTTAACACTCTTTACAACACGAATAGACACACGTGTTAATAACTTCTTCTAAAGGTACAGTTTGATGTTTAACATTCTTTACAACACGAATAGACACGCGTTAATAACTTCTCCTAAAAGTACAGTTTGATGTTTAACTGTTTAACATTCTTTACAACACGAATAGACACACGTGTTAATAACTTCTTCTAAAGGTACAGTTTGATGTTTAACATTCTTTACAACACGAATAGACACACGTGTTAATAACTTCTTCTAAAGATATAGTTTAAGAACTCAATAAAAATGGTTTTCAATATTGGATCTTAAGAGTGAATATTGGCAAGTGGAAGACAATAGGGTAGTTACATAGAAGACAACCTTTACTATAGAAAACAGATTAATGCCGTTACCATTTGGGTTACGTGTTGCTTCTACAACATTGTAGTTATTAACAGAGTTTGCTTTGCCTGAACTACTCTAGAATGTTGTACACATCTACTTGAATAAGTGGAGAACTTTTTTTGATAATGATATTGAAAGGCTAAGAAAGGTTTAGGATTAAACCTTCATGGTCACGTAAGTTCCCCAGGACACCAAGAAACCTGCACGAGACAAGGGATTCTTGGATTGTTCTATGGTTTCTTTCTCTAACATAACTCGTCAAATTTATGTTCCTCTATTGGTCATCCAACTCTGGAAGATCCACTCATTTTAGATATAAACGCCAGTGTTTTTACAGTGGAATGGTTTTGCCACAAATACAACATAGAAAAATAAATGTGATTGCATAGAATTAAAGTATTGTGCAACTGGAAAAGACGTGTTGTTGGTTAAAGTATTGTACAACTGGAAAAGACGTGTTGTTTGTTAAAGTATAGTACAACTGGAAAAGACGTGTTGTTTGTTAAAGTATTGTACAACTGGAAAAGACGTGTTGTTTGTTAAAGTATTCTTTTCCAGTTGTACTATACTTTAACAAACAACACGTCTTTTCCAGTTGTACTATACTTTAACAAACAACACGTCTTTTCCAGTTGTACAACGTGTTGTTTGTTAAAGTATAGTACAACTGGAAAAGACGTGTTGTTTGTTAAAGTATTGTACAACTGGAAAAGACGTGTTGTTTGTTAAAGTATTGTACAACTGGAAAAGAGGCATTGTTGGTTAAAGTATTGTACAACTGGAAAAGACGTGTTGTTGGTTAAAGTATAGTGCAACTGGAAAAGACGTGTTGTTGGTTAAAGTATAGTACAACTGGAAAAGGTGTGTTGTTTGTTAAAGTATAGTACAACTGGAAAAGGTGTGTTGTTTGTTAAAGTATAGTACAACTGGAAAAGACGTGTT
>NW_013672469.1:0-5161 GCF_000517525.1 Limulus polyphemus
TATATATATAGACACACACACACACACACACACATAAAGGAATTTATGCTCAGAAGTCACTAATTAACTACTTTAAATGTTAAATGAATTATTCAGCTTATACATTAGATGTAGTAGCTAGCCAATACATTTCTGTTAGTGATTACTGGCCAAAAAAATTCCCCATATTTTCCCTAACTGTATACACCCTGTTATCACAAACATTTTAAGATTAAGTCATTAATATTGAAGATGAGTAAATAGTGTATTTAAAACCACAGATAATTTTTTCTTTACTTTGATAATTAGAAATATTGTACTTCTCTATTTATTTATTTTTAATGCAAAACAGAAAAAACATTAATGTTATTAGATATCCTAATACACAGAATACAAAAGACTATCGGCAGTTTTAATTTAATTTCTCGTATCATTACATAGCAAAAAATCCTGATGAAGTTATTGCTTCTACCAGATTTATTGTTGTATGTATTGTATTGTTCCCAGCTGATTTTTCAAAGCCAGTTCCATTGGCAGTGGTTTTGCTAGATAGTAGATAGGAACAGTGGGAATCTCGATAATCCATTCATGCGCGTCACTAACTTTAAACAGCTGTAGAAAACTGAGCTTATGTAGATGAGAAGTGAAAAAATAAATGTTGAATAAGTTGTTCTGTCTTTATCACTGTGTAGGCCTAGTATTTAGTGAAGGTAGGAAATAGTCTTAAGCTCTGCAAAAAAGTTACATGGGTCACAGTGAGATTAGCCATGATTACAATCACAGCTTCTTTGAAGTGGACTATCTATTTTGACATTCTGGCTTGACTTGAAGAGCACTGTGTGAATAAATATATAATATTTGAAGTTTTCACAAACATTAAAGTTTCATTTCTCAAAAAGAATGATATTCTCACATTTCTGAAACAGTCTGGTTCAAAACTTAAGGTAGTCAAATGCCTCGTCATCTCCCTTTACTTACAAAATCAGTCACATGGCCTAAATGTAACAAGAAACTTCTTTTAGAATCATTGTGAAGTTACACATGTCACTCAGTATACTCAGGAAACCTAGACTCAATAACTGGTAACATTATTCAAGTACTACAATCAGTATCACCACACCTATTGGTCAAATGTGTAAACTGAAAAAGCAAATCAAATAATATTTACACGACAAAACAGAAATCTTGTGAGAAAAAATATTTGCAAAATTAAGATACAACATGCTCCAGCACACAATATGAAATCATGAGAAAACAATGTCTTTAGGTCTGTTGATGTCACTAACAGATGTGTCCCTCAGCACATTTGTATTTAGTGTTTGGGAAAAGTATGGATTAAACACAAAATAGTATGTTGTACAATGCTTCCCTACATAATAGTCAGAAACTACAAATGGGCACAAAAAACTGCAAAAGAGCCTTAAGACATATTTCTTTATCCTTCAAATGAACAATATTTATGTGACTTCAGATTTCAAATGTCCTTGACACAAATGTCTTACATAAATTGTTTCCTTGAAAGGCCTTATACTTGTATCCAAATCATGCTTTTCCACCTAATACTTATGTTTTTCACCAATTGTGTTACTTTCCTTGTCTGATTTTCATTCTGAAGAATTTTTTTATCTCCAGTCAGGACTATTTGTTGTTATTTCATTTATACACAATCTTCTCTGTTTCAGTAGGGTCTTCTGGCTTTAAGTATTTCAGAGGTAAGTTGAACTGATTTTGAATTTTAGATGTTTTGAACTGAAATTGATTTCAAACACATATTTCTCAAATACCCACTTCCTCACAACCAAGAGAAACGTATCTCCAGAATTCTAAACAAAGAAATCTGGTTTATGACATGAAAGCAGGACTTAAGTAAAATATCCTAATGCATGTGCAGTAAGTCACATTGAAAGTAAGAAAGTACTGTCAGATATTATTAGCAGTTAACTCAAGAAATTTAAAACATCCATGAATTTTAAGTGTATTACAAGCAATATAAGATGCATATTCATCCACTCAGTCTCTTCAACACTCGCAGTTGACCACAAATTAAGCCACATTTCTGGGTTGACTCACTGTTTAGTACCTTTGAGATTTTGAATCAATACTATTCAAGGAACACTCTAACCATTTCCTATGGTATTGCAAGGCTTAGAGTCTCGTGTTCATACATTCTGTCTTCCACATCTACTGTCAAAGACATCTTTTCTACTTTGGAAGACAATGTTTTCTCTTCACTTTGTCATTTCCTTCTTCTCAATGACATCTGAGTTTAGACCCATTGTCATGCAGCTTAATTATTTTTCTCTCCTTTTATTTATTTTCCTATACACTTTCTTCTTTTCACAGATGTCTCCATCAAGGATTGGGGCACTGTGTTGGGGAATCAGCAATATTCTGGTTTCTGAACTTGCCAAGAAGCAACAGCTCAGATCAACATGTTGAAACTGTGAGCTTGCTTGGCTGGAGTTTCTTTGGCTTCATTCTCAAACATGTTAACCTTCACATCTGTTGTGTTCCCATTTGTGATGACTATTTTGGCAGACTGTCTTTCTTGTTATTGTTGGATTATCCTTATTTAGTGGACTCTCCACCCTTTTGTATTTTCCAGTGGTTTGTTATATTAGACAACCATCTTCTTCCATTTTACTTGTCTGCAATTCCAGACCAGAACTCTCTGGTTGTGGATGTTCTGAGTCAGTCATGAGAGAACCTCTTTCTTTATGCCTACACTCCTCTCTGCCTTCTTCCTCAGGTGCTGGTCAAGATCGGTAATGTGAAATGCCAGGTTTTCCTCATTGCTCTACTTTGGCCAGCTAAACCTTGGTTTCTCCTTATAATGTCAACTTTCTCACAGAGTTTGGGAACATCTTCGACAAACACAAACTGTCAATTTTGCCTGCCGATGTGTGACATCTTTAGCTTCATGGCAGGCTGTTCTTAGATCCTTCGCTGGAAAATCTGAATTATTTTTAGAGTGGCTTATATATTAGCCCACTGTTGCTGATGCTTTTCTCTGATGGCCTATCTATCTTGTTGGGCTACCTTTTCTTGTCTTTCTCCAATTGCTCAAAAAATTGCTTTTTCACATTTTTGTTTAAAGATCATAGCTTCTCATATTCCATAGCTGGTCACAGAGCTACTTTATCTGTCAATCTCAGATGCTACAAAAGTCATCAATCACTTTTTGTCCTTATTGTTCAAGGACGTTTTTCAAGCCTTTCATCTTCATTGACCCCACGTTCCTGGACACTGTCCTAAATGGAACTTGGGTTTAGTTTAACATTTCTTGGCTTCTTCCTCTCCTGAGTTCTCAGTGACCTTTTAACTACATCATTTATTCCTCAAAATTTATCTTATTACTGACACCAGGCAGAAGACATTCTGATATGTATGCACTGGTTTAATCATACATTTACTTAGGATTTGTGGTGTAGCTACAAATCAGGAAAAGGAAAAGAGGGAGAGTATGTTGGTTATGTTTGTCGAAAATATCTGTTAATTACTTAATTTCTGAAAGAGTTTTTTTGAAATGGCATGACATTTCTTGTATTGTTGAGAGTGGTGTCTTTTATACCATCACTGTCACACTTACCAGCTAAGCTAAGTGTAGAGTTTTTTATCTTGTTTTTTTTTCATTCTAGTGTCCTTTGATAGCTTTGGCATGAACACATATCAACTGACCTAAATTTGAAAAGTTTATTATTTTAATGTTGTAGTATCTTTTAATTCATGCAAGTAGGAAAAGGAAATAAAATAACCTATTTTGTTTTTAACAATAATTAAAAAAATTCAAGACAAGGGGTGGCTTCTGACAGATGGCTTTCTTGTTATATGATATATTATGGCTGAACATCCTTTTGTGAATGTATGCTTGTGCTGTTTATCCAACATAGACTATCGGTGATTTTTACATTATTATCGGTATTCATGTTATACAAAAATAGTGGATTATTGCCTAGTTGTATTGAACTTTCTCAAGTTTTTCAAATAACCCGAAAAGAAACCTGTTGTTGGTTTCAGTTTTATTTTTGGTAATGTTTTTTTATGTACTTTAAGGTTCGATTTTCTTATGGTAGTCATACTGAGATTAGCCTGGCTTTAGCGAACAGCTATGAACTTGTGGAACATCTAGTGGAACAATCTTGGCACAGTATTCCTAGAGCAGATCTCGAAGTTGGGGTGAGTGAATTTTTCTGTATGTTGAAGTAAGTTAAATAATTATGAGATACATATTTTACTAAGATTATGTATATTTAGTATATTGTAGTCTAACATTTTTAAGATTTAGTTTTTAAGTAGTTTAATTTCCACAAAACAAAACAAAACATCCATATAAACACTTACTGTTACAGATTAAAAAAATATATTCGGGATACTGTTACAAATTAAAAAATTATGTGGCACCAACTCTATTGTGTATAGTGATTCTAAACACATATTTGAAACTGTTACAGATTAACAAACTAAGTGACACCAACTATAATGTGTATAGTGATTCTAAACACGTATTTGAAACTGTTACAGATAAACAAACTAAGTGACACCAACTATATTGTGTATAGTCATTCTAAACACATATTTGATACTGTTACAGGCTAAGAAAATATGTGACACCAACTGTATATTGTGTATAGTGATTCTAAACACTCACTTAATACTGTTACAGGTTAACAAACTATGTGACACCAACTATATTGTGCATAGTGATTTTGAACACCTATTTGAAACTGTTACAGGTTAACAAACTATGTGACACCAACTGTATTGTGTATAGTCATTCTAAACACATATATGATATTGTTACAGGTGAACAAACTATGTGACACCAACTGTATTGTGTATAGTCATTCTAAACACATATTTGATATTGTTACAGGTTAACAAACTATGTGACACCAACTATATTGTGTATAGTCATTCTAAACACATATTTGATATTGTTACAGGTTAACAAACTATGTGACACCAACTGTATATTGTGTATAGTGATTCTAAACACCTATTTGATACTGTTACAGGCTAAGAAAATATGTGACACCAACTGTATATTGTGTATAGTGATTCTAAACACCTATTTGATACTGTTACAGGCTAAGAAAATATGTGACACCAACTGTATATTGTGTATAGTGATTCTAAACACCTATTTGATACTGTTACAGGCTAAGAAAATATGTGACACCAA
>NW_013672469.1:5677-10560 GCF_000517525.1 Limulus polyphemus
AACAAGATTGAAGGTTGTCAGAATCATGCTTTGCCTTAGTAATATCTTTATTATAATGAGTAATTTAGATAAAATTCCATACTTTTCAGAGGGATAGTAAATAAATTAAAGAAGAGGGAATACCTAGCAAACAAATGTCAAGTGTCTCATACTAGGGGAGATTGAGAATTTTTTCAAATATTTTCTTATAAAACTTATTTAATATTAAAACTTCATTTATTAACTAAATTTGATGCCAAATTTCTTTGTATACAATGACAATAGAGTGGTTTAATTAACTTTTGAATGTAACTCTAAAAGGTCTTGACAGGCACTTTGACCTACCTATAGCGAGAGGGTTAGTTATTTATATAATGTTATAAGCTTATTTTGTTTAAGTACATCTTCTGAATGTTTAGATAATTGTTGTTGTTGTTTTTACGTTATTATTTTCAGTTTAAAGAAGAACACATATATCAAACCACATAAGTACATGTGTACAGTAAGTGTAAATATGTTATAGTTAAATTAGATAAATTGCTCCTTTTCTGGGTTATTCAGGTTCTACAGATTAAATAGGTTAAATAAAGGGCAATCTGATTCTTTTTTCTCATATTTTCTTGTAAGTAAGTAGAATTTAATTGAAGATATACTCATTTTTGTGCCTTAGATTAGTACACTTGTATGCTAGTTAGTGATGATGATGCCAGACATAAGCCAGTTCATCACCATATACAAATGTGTTTTAACTTGCACATTTTTAAATGGCATGAGAATTGGTCAACATTGAAATTAATTTCAAAGTATCATAATGTGCATTCTCAAAGTAAAGAATATATCTGTGTATATAATAGCCTAATGTGTATCACACTATGTACCTCCATGTACGGTTAATCCTAGAAAAAGAAATATGCTTCTTTTCAAGAGTACATTACAGGAAAATTATTCATTTTTTGCAATTTATAAAATTTCATACCAGTATCAATGTTGATCTGTCAATCTTTGTATATGCTGAACAGTCAATCTGAGAAAAAATTATGAAGAACAAAAATATTTCTTTTTTGTTTTGAAGATAAAAGCACAAACGAAAAAAAATGCATAGAGAGAGGAACATGTTTGAGTATATATTTGTTGTTGTTCAGTTTAAATATATTTCTTTTATTTTTTTCACGTTGGTATTATATATGTGCATGATTTTATTGTACGATATTGAATAAACTGATTTAAATTGAATTGAATATCTCTCCTATGACACTTTTTATACAAATGATAACTGTTAAAATGTGCTTGCTTCAGTAGTGGTTTTTTCTTGTGCACAGTAAATTGACAAGGAATGGTGGCATCCAATGGAAAAAAACACCTGTGATTATGTAGGGAGTCTAAATGCTTTGTGCTGAATGTACCCATTGCATCAAAACCTAAACATTTTTGCCAGCAGTGCATTGCAGTCAGTCTCCTTTGCTTAAATATAAAATCAATGCAATTTTCCTTATTGAAATAACACATAGGATGACAAAAGACAGTTGTAAATGGCCCACGAGACAATCATATTACATATACACTTTGATTCAAGGGATTGGGTTGTCTGCACTTTTTATATTTATTCATTACTATTTTTAGGAAAATTACCATTGAATTGTTTCAGTGGGCATCAGCTGATAGTCTATAATTGTGTGCCCATTTTTTTAAAGCAGAAGGATGAATCATAAATGATTGTCCACTTTAGTTTCAAAAATGATCTTTTAATTAAGTTGAATATTTTTTAACAAGTTACTTTATGCAGCACCTTGTACAAATGAAGGGCAGTGTTTGGTATAGCTGGTTATTAAGGTTATGTTGAAATGTGTTTTTTAAACTAAACTAGTTATTGGCTATTAAGATGAATAATAGTTTTAAAGAATTTTTTTAATTTTCAGGAGCTAGGGGATTTGATAGCACTAAAAAAGATTGCTCCAACACAACCAGTGTTTTTTGTCTGTTCCCGACCTTTGCCAACTTGTGAGTTAACAGAATCAGAACAGCATGCCCGTAGTGCTTTTGTTTCTTATGGCTCACATACTTTTAGACCTCATTCTTATCAAGAATTTTCCCCTCTTAAGCAATATCAACCATCTCGTAAGAGAAGAGAATCTGAATCTCGACTTACAGTTGCATCATTTTCAGTTTTTCATCAGCTCTGTGGACTAGGATTTCTGAGTTTTCTGCCCAACCAATCTAAACATAAGATTCAGAAGCAGAGAAATGAGCCAATTGAAGTTGAAAGTGAATTAATTGAAAATTTTGAAAACTTTTCAAGGTGACTTTTACTTTATTATTAATATTTTACTGCTCAGAGTATTTAAAAACTGTTATTTAATTAGTGAGAGTACAGCAGATAAATATGAGTGTATTAATATTTGAAGATTTACGGAAATAGCAAACTTATCTTGTGGGTAAGTTTCTTGATGATATTTTGTATATCTAGTAGTACTAGTATGCTGGGTCACCATAATATTTACTATTAGTTAGTCTTGCAATCATTTGAAGAAATATCTTCCAAGTTTCTGTAAGTAACAATATAAAGAAAAACAGAAATACTTATCAAAGTGTTCTGTACCACCCAAGAATAATCTGTTCTGTTTAAAATATGTTTCACAGTTTTCTGTAAACCATACAGTCTAGTTATAAAAGTGTTAATTGATTTGTAATTAAGTTAATATTTTTTAGTTAACTACTAATGCGTTAAGATGACAAAATCATTTTCTTTTTTCTTTATCACTTTTGACTGGAACCACAAAACTACCTAAGAAATTAAGTTTTATTAAAAATGTGCTTCCATCAGATCTCTTACTTGACCTTGCAGTGATTCAGAAAAAAAAATCAAATTCTATGTGAGGGTAGTATCAACAATGTTTGAGCTCATAACAGGGTTGTAGCAACAACGTTTTAGCTCGTAACAGGGTAGTAGCAACAACGTTTTAGCTTGTAACAGGGTAGTAGCAACAACGTTTTAGCTCGTAACAGGGTAGTAGCAACAATGTTTTAGCTCTTAACAGGGTAGTATCAACAACGTTTTAGCTCGTAACAGGGTAGTATCAACAACGTTTTAGCTCGTAACAGGGTAGTAGCAACAACGTTTTAGCTCGTAACAGGGTAGTAGCAACAACGTTTTAGCTTGTAACAGGGTAGTAGCAACAACGTTTTAGCTCGTAACAGGGTAGTAGCAACAACGTTTTAGCTCGTAACAGGGTAGTAGCAACAACGTTTTAGCTCGTAACAGGGTAGTATCAACAATGTTTTAGCTCATAACAGGGCAGTATCAACAATGTTTTAGCTCATAACAGGTAGATGCATTTTTGGATAAAGAGGATAAGTTTTGTTTTTTGACCTACATTTTGATCAAAAAGTATATAACGAACTGACTTATCAATTTATCAGTTTCTAAAGCTTTCTAGAGTTGGGCAATTAACTGAATTAATATAATCAGTTGACATCAATTACACTGACTAGTGTCACATGAAGTAAGTGAATAACTAAAATTACAGTTAAATTGATTAATGTCATGAAAATAATCAACTAGTTGAAACTACTGTTTCTGATTATTCCAACTACCTAAGTAATTGAAATATTCCATTTATGATTTCTCATTGTTATTTTTTAATAATTCATGATTGTTCAGCTTCATTGATTAGTGTTGTGACTCAGGAAATTTAATCATCTAATCAATATTAGTGTTTTTGATTATTTCACGTACTCAAGTCTCTTGTAAAAATAATCAGCTAGTTGAATGCAGTCAATTAATGAGCCCAATGATTAATTGATTAGTAAATTCTACTAATTGTACATCTCTCCCATAACCAGAGCTTACTTGTCAGTCTTTATTGCCTCTGAAGCCTCACAGAATTGTCAGTAACCAAAACTGATTTGACAGTCTGTCATTATCTCTGAAACATTGCACAATTGTCTTTAATCTTGGCAGTTATTTATAATGAGAAAATACTGCATTTAATTTATCTGTTAAATAGAAAATATTTTCCAATGATTAATCCTCTTTAATGTACCCAGTATTTATAGACTTTTTTTTTCATCCCCATTTGTAAATCATGGAGACATTGACATGACATTCAGGGTAATAAAATTAAAACATATTTAAGGTGGGTCTTAAGAGATTGCATGAGTCAATTTCTTTACACAATACTTAGAAGTTCATACACCATAATAATAGACAAAAAAAATGCTTTAACTCATGATTTATTGAATGGTTGCCTTTGAAACAAATTTAAATCATTAATTTTCTATTAAAAGTTGTTATTGGCATAATTAATTGTTATTTTTCAATAATTAAATGCCCTATCTGGTAATTAGACTTCATTATTTTATACACTAAGCTTCAGATGTTAAAGATTTCATTTAACCTGTAGCACCCATTGTCTGAGGACAAAATTGAATCATTGAATTAAAATCTTCAAAGAAAGTAAATTTCTAGTTATTCTTTCTCACAATTTTTTTTAATATTTAACGGTCAAACTTATTCCATAAAAAGTTTTGTTTATTTAATTTTATACATATAGATTTTTATTTTATGTTGATTTCAGCATGTTCTGAATGAAAACATCAGGAAATTCAAAATATTTTGTAGGGTTCAAAATAGCAAATAGTGTTGTAGTTTTGTAGGCAAAACATAGGAGGCATTAGAAAAAAAATTGCTAGTACACATTTCAGAAGAAAGATTCACAGATTCTTAGTGTTGAGTATCAATACACCTATTATACATACATTTCAGTCATTCATATTGCAAGATTTATGCCAATAAGTTTGGTATCAAATTCTATATTATAATTCAAATTTTTAGTATTATATGTTAGTTAATTTCTTAATTTAAAAGTAAATATTAAAAAAAACCAGCTAAACATTGATTTTTGTGT
>NW_013672469.1:11560-14885 GCF_000517525.1 Limulus polyphemus
ATAGTTTTTTGTTATAACATGAAAATCATTTTGCACTTGGACTGGTAACGAAACAGACTCAGTATTTTCACAAACAAATCTATAATAATAATACTTTATTAAAGAATCAGATTTTTTGTGTACAAAAGACTTGTAATCTTTACTAAAAGTCTACCAAATTTTGTGAAGATACACTTACTGCATTAAAGTTATAGTATAAATACTTAACTCGTGTATATTATACAGAGCCTGTCACAAAAGGGTTAATTTCAATACAAGTCTAGTTTTATTGATTTAACTAATCATTTTCTCAACTTTGATTGTCATAGTGTTATGTAAATTGCTTATATCCCAGCTTTGAGAAGTCATAAGCTAGTGATCTAAAAACAATGAAAGCTCTTTTTCTGTTCTTCAGAAACTATTCATCTCTCTATACAACAGATAGCTAATACCTCACACCACTGCCAAAAACTTTTTAAAAAGTTTCAAGCCTTGCGTGTAATGATGTATATTTTGCTGGTCCATGATTCAACCCCCTCCACCAATAGAAGGGTGACATTTATTTTCTCAGCACTGCAGTATTCAGTTGTGTATTTTTTTCATTAAAAAATAGGAAGTTTTTGTGCTTGTTATTTTCAACTTTTAATTAACATTTGATGTGTTATTTTTATTCACACCATCTATTAACAACATTTCCATCAGGTTTATCATCCTTATTCAATAATTTAAATATACCTTTTTGATATATAATTATCTCAATAGATTCATGTATATTTATGCTAATAAAATTTTCAGGTTGTGCTAAAATAAGTTTTTTCCCATTGAATTATGTTTAGTTTCATTAATATGTTCTGCTAAAGATAAAATAGTAATATTATTGTTTTTAACATTTCTTTTTCGTTCATTCTTTCTGAATTTTAAAATTTCTTCTAGTTTGTCCTATACAAACTTTTCCACATTCACATGATGTTTTATATACACCAAATTTTTCCACTAAATCAATTTTATCTTTAGTTGTATTAAGAATTTGGTTAACTTTGTTTATCGGTTTATATATAAAAAAAATGTTATTTGTTCCTTAAATTTTTTCATTATTTGACAAGATAAGTCAGGTATAAATGATAGTATCAAACATTCTTTCTTACGTTTTCAGCAAGTGGTTTTAACTTAATATTTTTATACCTGAATTTTAGTTTTGACAACTCTGTCAACAAAATCAGGATTAAAACATCTTTCTACTGCTATGTGCTTAATTAATAACTCATTATTGATATCATCCTGTTTACAACATAATTTTGGTATCCTATCCAAATAAGAGCAGTCTCATTTTTAGAATTGTGTAAAGAAATAACCATTGTTTTTAAAAAACTGAGTTTTTTTACATTGAACATTACACAAGTGCCAATGAATTTTAAACAGTCATATATATCTAACATATCTGTACAACCATCTACTGTGGTTTTAACAGTGGCTAGGATTCCAGGTGTTACTTAATGTTGTTATGTCTGTACAACCATCTACTGTGGTTTAAACAGGGGCTAGGTCTTCAGGTGTTGCTTAATGTTGTTATGTCTGTACAACCATTTACTGTGTTTTTAACAGTGGCTAGGATTATAGGTGCTACTTATGTTATTATGTCTGTACAACTATCTACTGTGGTTTTAACAGGGGCTGGGACTCCAGGTGTTGCTTAATGTTGTTATGTCTGTACAACCATCTACTGTGGTTTAAACGGGGCTAGGTCTTCAGGTGTTGCTTAATGTTGTTATGTCTGTACAACCATCTACTGTGGTTTTAACAGGGGCTGGGACTCCAAGTGTTGCTTAATGTTGTTATGTCTGTGGAACTGACTACATTGTGAGACATGCCACTTTATTTTTGCACCACTCTGTGTTAAAACTCAAACTTCATAGTTGGACTTTCCTATGTTCCTTTCCTCTGTGGTAAGATTAGCTGGTTTTTCATTGTGGATTTCCACTTGAAATGTTTGTCAAGTGGATGACCATCAGGTGTTGGTTTCAGACACGTTGGTTCTATTCCTTCAACTTCTAAGGTGACTATTTCAAGGAGCGTGTTCCCAAGGTTACATTGAATTGTGGGCACAGAACATGCATTGTAATGGGGAATGAACCCAAAATGTTGAAATGCAGACACAGATACTGAAACTTTTGATAAAGTTAGAGCTATTTCCAATCCATTTGCAGATATCTATCTTATTAACAGATTCCAAATGAGTCATGGGAGAACAATTAATCTGAAAACAGTATTGGTCCTGAAGCATATTATATCAAAGTGGCCTATTGAAGTATGTGAAAATGTTGTCTCTCGTAAGATAAAATGATTTATTAATATATCAGTACATCAAAAGGGGGAGTAAATTATGCAAGAGCTATATTTTCTTCTTTTACTTATATATCAAATATTATATTACTTTTATAGTTGTATATTTTAGATAATCAAACTTCTCATTTAAAAGAAGTAAGGCAAACATGGCATTCTTCTTTTATCCTGAAGTATGCTTTATTTGAAAACTAAATCTTTAATGTCAAAGACTTAAGTATATAAAGTTTTTCCTGTGCTACTCCTAGTAGTTTTTATCTAAAGAGCAGTACTGCATGCAGTCAATGACAGGATATCTTCATTGATTGTTTTTGTTTTGTTTTCTTTAGCTTTATGGTTAAATAGTATTTAGGAATAACCCAGTTTAATAAATAAATATTCCCGAAGCTCTGCGTTTCTCATATTTTCATTTCTTTTTGGGGTTCTTGACTATATCTCATTGTTTTACATCTATATCTATAAAATTCTCCATGTTAGTTTCTACATCAGTGTCTGAATTTTGATGTAATCCATGCTCTTTACACATGTGCTCACTTTATGATAAATTCAAATGATGTTCTTGGGTTGCTTTACTACCAAGACAGCTAGAGGGAGTGTGGGTAGATCTTGTAAAGGGTTTTACATCATGTCAATGCAGTGTACATTATGTACACAATGTACACCTCCAGAGATATTTACTGTGTTCTGTTTTGAGACATTTCTTGGTTTCATTAAAATTATTTGCTTTTAACCAAGATTTTTTCTGTTCCAAAATGTTGTAAGTATTATTGTTTTATGCATACAATGCTTACATTTTTCCTTACCAATTTTCTTTTTTTGCTACTTACTGATATTTTGGTAATCCACTGTTTTCTCTGTTCAAGTAAACACTGGAATTTCATTTATCCATTATATACAGATATTTCTCTGTTCTGTTAAGCACTGGTATTTTTTTGTCCATTACAATTAAATATATCTCTGCCCCCATTAAACACTGATATTTTGTTTGTTTATTATATACAGATAT
>NW_013672469.1:14988-19634 GCF_000517525.1 Limulus polyphemus
TTCAGATATTTCTCTATCCCATTAAACACTGATATTTTGTTTGTTTATTATATACAGATAATTGTTCCAGTAAACTTTTATGTATTTTTCTTTATTTAGAAATATTTCTCTTATTTTGTTTTTCCACTGTTCTTGGATATTCATCTTTTCTAATAAAACTGATGTTTTGTTTATTCAGTTTTTATACAAATACTTTTATCGTGTACATAGTAGTCTTATTTTATATTTTCATAAACACTTCTCCAACTTAATACCTGTTTATTGGTTGTTTCTGTATATCTAGTAACAACAGAAAGAATACATAATATTGTTTGTTCTGCTTTCTCTAGCATTTTAATGTTTGTTCAACATGTGTTGAAGTCGCTCTTAGTCAGGGCTTCTACTATTTTGAATGAGACCCACAACCGGTTCCTACGGATGTTTATCCTTACAGCATTTGACATGACCAGAGATATGATGGTAATCCCCAAACGTCTGGAATACATTTGTCAGAGAGAAACAGAACTTTACTCCTCCTTGATGGCTATAGCGAACAAAAAGCAAGAAGAGATACGTCAACTAATTGTGTCCACCATTCAAGCAATGAAGGAAGATTTGGTAGAGGAAGCTGCTAATCATCAGTTTCAAGGTTTGACTGAATCACAAATTTTTGTGTTGTTTATAGAAAGTTGTATGAGATTTGTACGAGTTTCAGAGTCTTATTGTGGTCAGTTGGGGAAACAAGTAAGGTATTGTGACAGCATAAAAACAGTTAGGCAAAGTGGTGTGATGGTTTTGTTACCTTGTATATTTCTTAAATCAAAGGAGGAAACTTGCACAAATTGATTTTCTTTTTTGAGATATTAATCTTAATCTGATGTTAAAAAAAGAATAAACACTGTGTGAGATGTAAATTGAAAGTAATGACAAATCATGATCTCTTCTACAGGCCTACAAATGTCACAAAATGGAGAGCCACTGTCTGTGCGTGACCTTCAGATCTGCACAGTAGAGATTCAGAACCTTGTCCTCGGAAGGATCAACAGTGCTGTCGCTGGGAAGCTGATAGGCTCTGTTGATTGTCTGCGAGAGAGTTTTATAGGTATGTAGCTGTTACTAAGTCTTTCTTGGACTTTTTCTGATGTGTTTCTCTAGTTCAGTTGAGTATTGAGGATTTTTGGCTATGGACAAAAACTCTTATTGGTCTTTTTGTGACATTGTAAGTTGTAAACAATCATAAGGATGGTGGAAACTGTTAATTACTCAAAATAAATGTGAGAGTGGGTATTAAATTGTTTTTAATGTAATATATAACCTTTCCTTATATTTTTCTTATTAATAAAACTTTTTATAACACTTCTTTGTATAATACTTAATCAGAAGTTCAATGATCCATTGCTTAAAATTGTGGAACTTGGATAATTGAAAACAATTATCAGTTTGCTTTTAGAAAAACCCACAAAAAACCATTGTTTTCAAAAATATTACACAGACATCTATGGTTCTTTTCTAACACTGACTTGTCTGTACTTACAAAAACTGGTGTTGTAACAATGACATGGCTGTACTTACAAGACCTTAAATCGCAACATTGACATGACTGATTTTAGGGTTGTAACGAAGGGTAGATTTTGACTTTCAAATGTTTGCAACACATTACCAAATGAAGGTTTGAACCTTTGATAGTACTAATTTGCATAATTTACTGACTGAATCACTATAATTAGTTTATATTTGAATGAAAACTCTTTTATTTTATAGATAACAGTTATTATGTTTTTATATTTTAAATAAAAATAAAATTGCACATTGTTTATGCATACTTGATGCAACATGCAATACTTGTATAGCTACATACAGTAAGTGTGCATTGAAAGAAAACCTCATTGCAGTTAATTAAAAGAACTGCAGCTGACTTAAACAAATCTTTTATTTAAACGTTACTGTTTCAAGCAGGTTAATATTCATTGTCTTTTCAATATAAAATTTTTGTTTAATTAAACATACCTCATAAACATAATAGTAAATAAGTAGCAAAACAAAACAGAGTAAGCATAACAGTTCGATTACAAAGAACCAAAAAGGACCTTCAACTATAATAAAAAGAAACAAGATGGAAAGCATTATTATCTGTCATTTTTCATTGATTAATTAAACATGTGCCTTGGATAAAGGCATCAGCCAAATAAATAACTAATAGTGAGACATTAGTATTAGGCCTATTATATTTTTAAACACTACATATAATAAATGTAATAAGTGTGTGGGTGTGTATGTGTAAATAAATAAAATACTGATGTCTTGTGTAAAGACTAATTAATTATAATCATGCTTTGCCAGTGTGTAAAAGATGTATACAGTATATCATTTGTTTTTGTAACAAGTAGTTTTTATAAATAATGTTCTGAACACTATTGTGTTTGTTGTGTCTCAGCCAGCCTGAAGAGCTATGGACTTAGTGAAATGTGTCATTGGACATTGGTTAGAATACTGTTATTATACACCCTTCTAGTTCTTGAAAATCCCTAAGGGACTAGATATAGAATGTAGTACTTAAAAACATAATAGGCTTAATAGTAATGTCTTATAACAATTAATATGATAATAATCATGCTTTGCCAGCTTGTAAAAGGCATTCACACCATAACAACTATTGTCATATCAAGTGTCATTTTGCCAACAACTTGTCACAAGGCTTACAGTAGATTTTGTTTGGGTTTCCACAATACTACTGGAAGGCTGTCTGCACGGTCATCCCTAATTTTGAAAGGATAGACTAGAAGGAAGATAGTCAACACCACAACACAACTTTACCAATGAATAGTTGGATTGACTGTCATTATAATGCCCCCATGCCTGAAAGGGCAAGCATGTTCAGTAACAGGTTTTGACCTTGGGACCCGCAAGTAGTGAGTCGAGCACCTTAAGCACTTAAGCTTATATAATAGGTGTATTGAATCAGTACAAGAGCATATAGGAGATATGTTAATCATTGTAGTAAATCTTGTACTATACATACTAATGTGATACTAGATGTATCTAATAATTTCATCAAGCAAATGATACAGTCAGCACCATTTGTTTAGTGAGTTTTGAATCATATGATATCTCTGGATGTTCTCAATAATGAAGTTGGTGAGTTAAATGGAGAATTAAAGAGGGTTTATACTGTTGAAAATTGCGTTTAGAAACAAGATATTTATTCTATGAGAAAATGTTTTTTTTTAAATTAGTCAAAAGTGTTGTATGATGAAATATTTTAAAAACGTATTCTACTGTTTAAGCTCTTTTCATTTTGTGCAGACAGGAATGTTTAAAAATTAATTTTTTATTTAATGATGAAGATCTGTTTAATATATATGTGTGAATATGAAAATATTGTTTTTATAACAGTAATTGGCAAGAGAGGAATTTCCTGATAACTAGTATTAAGTGACAGTGTTGATATAAATAAGAGTAGTATTATGCAAATTAGCTGATTGCACGTAGAAAACATTTTATTTACTAATTGAAATAAAAGTAATTAGGACTCAAAGAACTCTTTCTGAAGTTAATGTTTTAGGACAACATTGTATGTATTTGTCTGTTAGGTACATTAGAACGATGCTTATCTAGTTTGGAGAAGGACTGTTATGAAGGAGGTGAATCAGTTCCAGCCAGTAATGCTCTTAAGCAAATTCTGAATTCAGCTTATCAGGTGAATGCCACTTTTAGATAAGTTTTGTTACATAAGTAACCACTTTCAAATAATAAAACAGTTTTTAATTTTTTGACTAATGGTTTGGTATTATTTGTTCCGTTTTTTGCACCCATTGTATTCAGAGCTAGTAAACTCGTATCTGGATAAGCTAACTATATTTTAACAGAGGTTCAAAGATTTATCTGACTGATAAATGCAAGAACAAGTATGTTGCCAGCTGTATGGTAAAGAGCAGACAAAATGAGAAGACACTCGAGCACTGTTTCATGATGAAAACAATAGTAGTGAAGACACACGAGCACTGTTTCATGATATCATGAAACAGTGCTCATGTGTCTTCACTACTATTGTTTTCGAACAGTTTGTGTCAACATATGGTCTAAAGTACAGAGCCTATTCCAGTTTGTGTCAACATATGGTCTAAAGTACAGAGCCTAGTCCAGTGTGTGTGTGTGTCAACATACGGTCTAAAGTACAAAGCCTAGACCAGTTTGTGTAAACATAGTCTTTAAACTGACCTTTGTGTCTAAGAGTATCTTTGTTTGGTAGTCCATCAGAAAGTTATATGTATGGGAAAACCACCCTGTTAGATCCCTAACATGAAAGTGAAAAGTCAGTCTCCTACAGACCAAGACTCAGTACAATCCATTATTTCTAGTTTAATCATCATTCATTTCTATCATCTGTAAATATGTAATCCTTTTTTACATTTGTTGATAGGAATACTATTGCCTTCATCATGAAATACTGCTCGTGTGTCTTCTCTAGTATTGTCTTCATCATCAAACAGTGCTCGTCTGTCTTCTCTACTATTGTCTTCATCATCAAACAGTGCTCGTGTGTCTTCACTACAATTGTCTTTTTAGGCTCTGTACTTTAGACCGTATGTTGACACACACACTGGACTAGGCTCTGTACTTTAGACCATATGTTGACACAAACTGGAATAGGCTCTGTACTTTAGACT
>NW_013672469.1:20634-22173 GCF_000517525.1 Limulus polyphemus
GTGAAACAATTAGTTGTACTTCTTAAACTATCAACATTAGATAGAGCTCAGGCTATGGGTTAGTAAATAATGTATTTTTAATAACCTTTACAACTACTAAGAATGTGTATTTCTGGTATATACTAGAATTAAACAGTAGCAAAAAAAAAAAGACCTCACTGCATTTTTAAGTGTAGCTTGACATTGTCATTTTGACTATTAAAATCAAAACTGATTCAAACGAATAGTTTATTTATCTAGTTTAGTTGTTATACAATTAGAGAAAATTCTGATATTTTTTGTTAGAGAGTGCACTTGTTTCCTTGAGGATATGTACAGTATACTTGTACATATTCATGTACATTGAGAAATCTTCAGATTGTGTAGATACAGCTTGAAATTTATTTCTGCACTGTGAATATTAAAGCTGATGCATCAGATAAGGAAATTCTATGTGATGTTGACAGTTTAAGAAGTACAACTAATTGTTTTACTTTACCCATAGATTGAGCTCTATCTAATGTTGACAGTTTAAGAAGTACAACTAATTGTTTTACTTTACCCATAGATTGAGCTCTATCTAATGTTGACAGTTTAAGAAGTACAACTAATTGCTTCACTTTACCCATAGCCTGAGCTCTATCTAATGTTGATAGTTTAAGAAGTACAACTAATTGTTTCACTTTACCCATAGATTGAGCTCTATCTAATGTTGATAGTTTAAGAAGTACAACTAATTGTTTCACTTTAGTTATGAAATGCAAAGAACTTTCTATAGCATTGTAGGAAATACAGAACAAGACCATCAATAAATACCATCTAACGATTTAACAATCTTCATGGAAAACCATAACGATTGATGTTTTAGTATACGAAAAACTGTAGAAACTGGTAAAGCCAGCGATTATTAGCAAAATTAAGACTAACTATTACTAATAATGTCCTGAAATCAGTTCCAAATTTACTTATAAATATTTCATTCCCAGAGTGCTTGTATCATACTCTTATTATAAATTCTACCATTTTAAAACTTTAATGCATAACTATTAAATTTCAGATGTATTTCCTCTACTTAGTTCACTCTTGGCCTTTATTAACCTGTATCTTAGGTAGGTAACTTTTCTGATGATTTACAGTCTACTGTTGATTGTTTTTGTCTTCTCACATGGATGTTGGATCTTAGTGACCATTAAAATGATGCTAACATCATCAGCTCAATATTCACACACAGTTAGATTGGAATAAGTATACACTGACATTTTTTGGTCTAAAGTACAGAGCCTAGAACAGTTTGTGTCAACATATTGTCTAAAGTACAGAGCCTCGAACAGTTTGTGTCAACAAGTCTAAAGTACAGAGCCTATTCCAGTTTGTGTCAACATATGGTCTAAAGTACAGAGCCTAGTCCAGTGTGTGTGTCAACATACGGTCTAAAGTACAGAGCCTAGAACAACTTGTGTCAAAACAGTCTAAAGTACAGAGCCTATTCCAGTTTGTGTCAACATATGGTCTAAAGTACAGAGCCTAGTCCAGTGTGTGTGTCAACATACGGTCTAAAGT
>NW_013672469.1:22224-25774 GCF_000517525.1 Limulus polyphemus
ACAGGTATGATGTAAACATTATCATCTACCGTTATTATAAAAGTGACAGGTATGATGTAAACATTATCATCTATCATTATTATAAAAGTGACAGGTATGATGTAAACATCACATATCGTTATTATAAAAGTGACAGGTATGATGTAAACATTATCATCTATCGTTATTATAAAAGTGACAGGTATGATGTAAACATCACATATCATTATTATAAAAGTGACAAGTATGATGTAACATTATCATCTATCGTTATTATAAAAGTGACAGGTATGATGTAAACATTATCATCTATCGTTATTCTAAAAGTGACAGGTATGATGTAAACATTATTTTCTATCATTATCATAAAAGTGATTAATTTAGCTATCTTTCTTCTTTTTCCTATTATAATTGGTATGTTGTAAATAGATATAATTAATGATTATTGTTTAACTCTCAGAACTGGTGTCCTTCTGTGCACATGTCACGAGGTTTTAGCAAGTAACATTCAAAATATAATTAAACTGGTTTTTTACTATAGCATACAAATACTTGGTATAAACACTAATAATCCAAATTTTAACATTATATCAATTTTAAATTCTTAATTTTATAAGGCAATATTAAAGTAAAATCCTCAATTTGCTCTAGTGTGAGAATTGTGATATTTGCTCTCTTCTCTCCAAAAAGTATGAAATTTAATGTAAATTACTCATTATAATGTTGTCATCTCTCAAGCAAAGCATAATGTTTCATAGCCTTTGATCTTATTTGGTTACAGAGCTATAAAATATAGAATCAGAGCCATCTTGCCATGCCCACCTGTCATATCCTCTTTTTCTTTTTCAGAAATTGATAATAGTTTTCTCTGACGTTTAATGCTATATTATTTATAACCAACAAAAAGCCAAAGTTTTAATCTATTAAATTACTTATTATATCACATTGTTTTCTATATAGAGAATTGTCTATGTCACTTCCAGTTCACACTTTATTCCCACAGGAAACACATTGATTGGCTTAGCTGAATTTTTAATGGCTTTTGTCACATCATTAAAAAGCCAGAAAAACTGCAGTAGTTATAAAACAATGTTTATTTTTTGTGTAATATTGTTCTGGGTTCTTTGATGCATTATTTAATTTAAAAAAAAATTAAGTGCAGTAGTACCATTAGTATAAAAGAAAAACAAAGTAAGGTTAAATTGCATTGCCAGTGAGAGCAAAAAAAAGACCCAGTTAATTACTTTATTTCTTGTTTTTCTTCTGTATTCATTATTTATTATTATAAAAGTAATTAAAATGTAAAAATTAGAAACTTTTTAAGTTAGATTAGATAAAAAATATCAATAATAAAAATATTTAATGAAGTATGTTCAACAGCAGCTCGTGAGTAGTCTATAAATTATGTAATTTGATTGGGTAACATTAGCTCCATGTTTGCCATGTGATTTACAAATTTTATAGTTAAACATGGTTCAAATAAAACAATAAAATTTAAGTATAAATGGTTGTATAGTGTTATGAGATTTAAGCTAGTTAGGATAAACAAATGTAGTTTTATGTTATAATTTGAAGTCATTCTTGAAAAGAAAAAGAATAATTTAGATTTATTTCATATTTTTTTATGGTTGTTTACGAGTGTGGCCAAATTAACAAATCTTGTTTAGAGTGAGAGTTGAAAAAAATAACAGTTAAAATATAAAGATTTACTGAAAAAAATTTTTTTAAATTTATTTAGGAAGTTTTAGAGATTACACCAATGAAATTCTAAAGTTTCCAGATGAATAAAAGTATAAAAAGTATAAAACAATGTGTTAAGTTGAAATATAAACAAAACAATGTGTTAAGTTGAAATATAAACAAAACAATGTGTTAAGTTGAAATATAAACAAAACAATGTGTTAAGTTTAATTATTAACAAAAACAATGTGTTAAATTTAATTATAAACAAAAACAATGTGTTAAGTTTAATAATAAACAAAAACAATGTGTTAAGTTTAATAATAAACAAAAACAATGTGTTAAGTTTAATTATAAACAAAAACAATGTGTTAAGTTTAATTATAAACAAAAACAATGTGTTAAGTTTAAATATAAGCAAAAACAATGTCTTACAAAGTTTTACAACTCAGTACTTGTTTGGATTATTCATGAAATAAAAAATGCAGCTGAAGATGAAACTTTCTTCTTTTTTTTTAGTTGGTTCAAAGTCTCTTATGGAAGACGCCCCCTATAATAGGCATAGATTGGAAGCAGAAAGTAGCAGCTGATATGTTAGCTAGTCTTAGTGAATCTCGTCTTGCTCGTTCTATCTGTGCACAGTTCCAAGATCGATTGAAGGCTTCACATGAGCAGTTTGCAGCATCCCTTCGACAGCTGGAATCTATACACTCGGGACGACTTCAACGCACAGAAGAGCTACGGCTGAAGGTTTCTTCTGTTCTTTTGTAACAATAGCTTTATTAGAATGATTTTAGTATTTCTAAGAATAAGAGTTAACATTATGTTATATCAGCACAGTAGTTTATGCTTCCTAAACACAGACTTCATCATCTCTATTTATCCTTACACTAATTTAAAAATGATATCAATAACTTGGTAGAATGAGCACATTTTTTATCGCTCATTCTCTCACAGCTGATTATGACAAGAAAGAATCATTTTATTTTTTAAACCTTCTCCATTGGTTAGGAAAAAGTGATGGTAATGAAAATGATAATTGCATGCATGTATATAGATAACTAGTTATTCTGAAGTCTTTACATTAAAAGTTAATCTGTCACCTCATAATTTTATTTGTATTAATCAGTGATTCATTTTTGCTAATACATAAGAGAAAGTTTGTTAATACAAATGGTTCTATACAGGTTAGAAAACTGTATGCTCCCAAAATTGCAAAGTTTGCCTTAGAGTCTACTTCACTGAGAGACTTGGTTCTTTTTGGTAAGTTTGCTGTTAAAAATAATCATTTTGACTTTGAAAGAACTTAAATATGTAAGTCATAACCATCCTTACGATACTGGTATGTGCTGGTTCTGTGGCAATAAGAATTTTCAGAATAAATCTGTTTATCAGAATGATATGTGCTGGTTCTATAGTAGTAAGAATTTCAGAATAATTTTTTTTATCAGAATGATATGTGCTATTTCTGATTCTGTTCTGTACTGTGATAGAGAGAATTCCTAGAATAATTTTACATATGATACTGGTGTATGTTACTTATGTTATAATGAAATTTTACACATTAAGATTTTGCTATAACCTAATAATTGACAGTTATGACAGATGTGATGTATTTGGTTCTGTGGTAATATGAATATTCTTTATGATATTGATGTATCTGGTTCTGTGGTTGTAAGAATAATTCTCTTAATGATATTGATATATCTGGTTCTGTGGTAATATGAATGTTCTCCATGATATTGATATATCTGATTCTGTGGTAATATGAATAATTCTTTTAATGATATTGATATATCTGATTCTGTGGTAATATGAATAATTCTTTTAATGATATTAATATATCTGGTTCTATGGTAATATGAATAATTCTTTTAACCTGATGACTACC
>NW_013672469.1:26740-42222 GCF_000517525.1 Limulus polyphemus
TATGAACTAAATATAAAATTAGGCTAAGTTATTGAACTTAAAACTACAAATTTAAATTCAAAAGAATATGAAAAAAAAATATATATATATATATAAGAAAGTTAGTACCGGTAGTCATCAGGTTAATGATATTGATATATCTGGTTCTGTGGTAATATGAATGTTCTCTATGATATTGATATATCTAATTCTGTGCTAGTAAGAATAATTCCCTTTACAATACTGATGTATCTGGTTCTGTGGTAGTAAGAATAATTCCCTTTACAATATTGATGTATTTGGTTCTGTGGTAGTAAGAATAATTCCCTTTACGATACTGATGTATCTGGTTCTGTGGTAGTAAGAATAATTCCCTTTACGATACTAATGTATCTGGTTCTGTGGTAGTATGAATAATTCCCATTACAATATTGATGTATCTGGTTCTGTGGTAGTAAGAATAATTCCCTTTACTATATTGATGTATCTGGTTCTGTGGTAGTAAGAATAATTCCCTTTACCATATTGATGTATCTAGTTCTGTGGTAGTAAGAATAATTCCCTTTACTATATTGATGTATCTGGTTCTGTGGTAGTAAGAATAATTCCCTTTACCATATTGATGTATCTGGTTCTGTGGTAGTAAGAATAATTCTCTCTATGATAAGTATAGGAGTGAATTAGTTCAAAGTTAGTGGTTTTCATTTGGAATTATTATATCACTGTAATACCAGTCAAATATGAAAGTTACTTTAATAGATGTAAAACTGTAGATAATTAAAAGATTAAGTACTCTTCAGCTGACACAGGAGAACGAAAAAAGAAAGCTATAAGGGAATGTGATTCTTCTGTGTTGGTCTGTTTAAAAGTAATTTTTTTGTGCAACTTGCAATTATATAGTATAAAATTGGAAATAGGATGTTTTTCTTTGATATTTGATATTCATTGAACTGTGTGAACTTTTTGATATTTTCAAATGCAACTAAGTTTGCTGATAATGTAGTAACCATTTTTTTTTTTTCAGACATGCCTCATCTTGGTAGAGAGATCGGTCGAGGGCAATACGGAGTTGTGTATGCTTGTGAATCGTGGGCTGGGTTCTCTCCATGTGCTGTGAAGTCTGTGGTTCCTCCTGATGATAAGCACTGGAATGATCTAGCTATGGAATTCTATTACACCAGGTAAGGTTGGTGAAAAATGGTTACACCCTAGAGTGACCAAAGAACAGATTCTCCTCCTTCCAATTGAGGAGTCTCTTAAGGAGCATATTTACAGATGCTAATTCCAGGATCCTATCCATAATCTCCAACCACTGACCATAGGGAAGTAACTAGTTGGCAGCAACCCACTGCTTTTTTTTTTGATAAAAATCATGTTAGCTACAGACGTTTGTGTTTTTTCTACGTTTCTGTTAATTTGTCCATTTTTGGTCTCAAAATTGGAGACATGTAAAAATAACATTTGAAATGTATATTTTGTCTCTCACAAGTCACTGCCCAAGAAGCCTTTCATTCTGTTACCAGAACTCATCAGTTAGAGACACAAGATTCTTTGAAACACTATTTATGTATGCAGTATTATAATTTAAAAATGTTGATCACAAAATTTTTAATGTTACAAATTACATGCTAGTTTTGAATATCATATACCTATTAGTCAGAAAAAACATTCAGTTGTAAAAAAAATACTGAATAAGTCGCACAAAGATAGGAGTTGATGTAAAGTACTGTTTTTATTAATTATTCAGTTGTATTTCTTTATATTCAACTTTGCAATTTTCCAAATGTTTTATTATTTTATATAAACTGCATTAGTTAATGACAAGAACTTCAGCCTGTCTCTAATACATTATATTCCAAACTGGATTAAAAAAGCTTTTCAAACTGCCTTGTGTATGTTTTGTTTTCTACTGTGTTTTGAGGTCTCAAAATAAAGTCACGCAGGAACTATATTTGGGAAGCACTTCCCTAATGTAAGAATAAGTAACTAATTTTGATCTTTTTGTTTGCATAAAGTTTACTTCTCTTTTTAAGGGGAAAAAATTCTAATTGGTTTTACAGCATCTGTACTTTTATAGGTGTATTGCAGAACACGAGCGTGTTGTCCAGATTCAAGGCTCTGTGATAGACCATTCATATGGTGGAGGGAACACCCCAGCTGTTCTTCTTATCATGGAAAGATTACAGCGAGATCTTCACTCTGCTTTGAAAGCAGAACTAGACATCAACACAAGATTACAGGTAAGAAAATGTGAAAATACCATAAAAATAGAAACAAACTGTAGGCTGTAAGCCACTGGTGGGTCATTCAGTATAATGGTGGGTTGCAGAACAAGACATAAAAACATATTATTAAATTATTTATAAGATAATGGTCCTAAAATAATTTTTAGGAAACAAAACCAAATAAAGAAATATAAAGTACTACTAGTCTTTGCCCAAATATCCCCCCCTTTCCCCGCAGTTGAGCATGGTACAAAAAAATTTCTTAGCTACTCAGGTGGGTTACGAGTTGGGAGAGTTTGTGAATCCCTGTACACTTTGGTACTGTTGTTCATTATAGATTCATAAGTTAAACTTTTGTTTTACCAAGAAAGAACAATGAGATAAACCAGAGTTTCATCTTTTACCTTTTGTTCGTATGATTGGTATAATATTTCTATCATAAGTTATTTCATTCTTTATTGTAAAAGCTCTTTATCAAGACCAGTAGTTTGATTTTTTTTGTAACAGGTTAGAAACATAATTCTGTACTTATTGAATTTAAAAGTAAAATAGAACATTATCAGTCTTGGTACTCAACTTAGGTTTATAAAATATCACAGTCTTGGTACTCAACTTAGATTTATAAAATGTCACAGTCTTGGTACTCAACTTAGGTTTATGAAATATCAGTCTTGGTACTCAACTTAGGTATATAAAATATCAGTCTTGGTACTCAACTAAGGTTTATAAAATATCACAGTCTTGGTACTCAACTTAGGTATATAAAATATCAGTCTTGGTACTCAACTAAGGTTTATAAAATATCACAGTCTTGGTACTCAACTTAGGTTTATAAAATATCACAGTCTTGGTACTCAACTTAGGTTTATAAAATATCACAGTCTTGGTACTCAACTTAGGTTTATAAAATATCACAGTCTTGGTACTCAACTTAGGTTTATAAAATATCACAGTCTTGGTACTCAACTTAGGTTTATAAAATATCACAGTCTTGGTACTCAACTTAGGTTTATGAAATATCACAGTCTTGGTACTCAACCAAGGTTTATAAAATATTGCAATAGTCAGATTTTCATATAATTGTTTCTAGCTTTTTTCTGGCTCTGTATTATAACTTAAATGGTTTAAAATAAATAGCAAATTATTTTGTAGTTAAATATAGTTATGTGGAGAAAACTGTTTGTAAATAAAAGTCCAATGTTGTATGTGGTAAATGGTGGTAAAGAGTACAAGGTTAATTTGTTTTACAGCCTGTTTGAAATACATTCCTGTGCAAATTTCAATGATATTATTCATACTGTAGTTGACACTGTTAAGAACCTGAAATTTCAGAACTTGAAGCTGGATATAAATATTTGTGTTTTTATATGTTTTACCATTTTCTGTGATAATAAAAATTTATGAAGATATTGGACTGTTACTCATATGTTGGTATGTAGACAAGCTATGACGCAATGTTACATGTTTTGCTACTTTCTTAGATTGCATTGGATGTGATACAGGGCATTCGATTTCTTCACAGCCAAGGTCTTGTTCACCGAGACATCAAACTGAAAAACGTGTTGGTAAGTATGACCGTAGTGTCACACTATCTAGGTTGTTTATTGTCAAGTAGTAATTAGTTCTTCAGGCATTAAGTATAGTAATTACTATAGAGCATATGTCCAGATTATATTAAAATAACATTTAATCATTTTCTGACATATTTGTGAACAAGTAAATTTATCTTTCATTTATCTAACAATTTATTTATGTACAATTATTTTCCTTTCAAACTTTTAGCTTTTTATAGTAATAACATTATGGTGTGGGTATTATCTACATAGTTTATAGTTTAAAATCATAAATTAATATCAAAATTTCTGAAACTGGATTTGTATTTCATTATTATTTATTTTCTAAGTGAGGCATTAATTGATTATAAAATTTTGTATTTGGTTCCTTCTAATTTTCAATTTAAAATAATAATTAAATTATTATGGAATTTTTTATTTGGTTCCCTTCAGTGACTGGGTTATAAACTTTTTCTATAGCTTGACAAAAAGAATAGAGCTAAAATCACAGATCTTGGATTTTGCAAACCTGAAGCCATGATGTCTGGAAGTATTGTTGGTACTCCGATCCACATGGCTCCAGAATTGTTTAGTGGTCACTATGACAACAGTGTTGATGTGTATGCTTTTGGAATTCTCTTCTGGTATCTATGTGCAGGTCATGTGAGACTTCCTTACATCTTCGAGCAATGTCAAACTAAAGATCAACTTTGGAATTGTGTGAAAAAAGGTGAGACCAAGAAATTGTGTTTGTGTTGCGAGTTTATAATGCCTGTTGAGTTTTATTGCAGGAGGTATTTTATTCTGTTTTGGTTATTGAATAGTTAACTATATGTGTATTATAACAACAGCAATGCATTTCATCTCATAAAGTCAGCGTTAATGTGAGATTTTATCATAGCTATCATAAACACCCATACTCTGCTGCAGGAATCAAATTCATGATTCACAGAGGCTCTAATGTACAAGTCAAGCTCATCCATTATCCCCAGTTACTTCTATCCAACCTCAAGAAGAGGTTTATAATAAAAAGCAAACCCTGTTAGGACATTGTCTGTGCTATCTGAGCATGTGTGCAATGTTTGGTCCCCTAGGATCATGCAGTGGGGGCAGGAACACAATGTGATGCCAGATTCAGATTCAATGATCCTAAAAATCTACCTTCAGACCCTTATCATGCCTTGATGACTTTCTGGGCATGTGTCAACCCCTCTTAGTTGGAGGCCAAGTCATGAAAATATGGACAATTCCTTGGCCATACCAATTTAGTCTGCCAAAACTGTGGGAGAAGTTCACAGACAAACAAATGTACAGCAAGAATAAATTTATAGTAATATCAGTGCAGCCGATGTGACACCTGAAATTATCACATTTCTTAATTTCTAATATAAACTAAAATACTATTTCTTTGAACCCCTTTTCTACTCATTTTTCATTCACAGCATGCTTAATCCTCCCCCTCTTTCTCCTCCAGTTGGGTAAGTTTTGGTTATTGTGATCATGATGAAGCTTGGCTCAATCCTTGAACTTTCCAAGTGTTCACACATTTATTTTTTCAGTGATCAGTTGGGATTAAAGTACTTTTCTGAGAGGATGTCTTGACTATTTTTACAAGACTTCTGTTAACACTGTATCTATAGTTCAAAACAATATTAATTTTTCTTTTGTAAAATTCATTGAAAGAACATGAGGTCAAAGTCACAGATTTGAATTTCAAGTTCTATTATGTATAAATGTTTTATTAAGATATTGAATTTTTTTTTTTGCTAACAATCTTTAGCATTGCCAACTGAAATTTTTTGTTTTCTAATATATTTCCTATTTTATCTTTGAGGATGTTATTTTAAAAAGACATTCTTCACCAATAAGAGTTTGCAGAATATTTACCTTGCCAAGTTAGAAACTGTGTTTCTAACAGTTGTTAGTTTTTCTGCAGGTGCTCGTCCAGAACGTTTGCCACAGTTTGATGATGAATGTTGGAAGCTGATGGAGGAGTGCTGGGCTAGCGATTCTTCTAAGAGACCTCTTCTTGGCGACGTGGAGCCGAGGTTGGTGGCTATTATGGAATGCCATATCACCAGTTGTGCAAGAAGTAGGTATTGTTTTGCACACACATGATCACATTCGTACAGACGTAGGCATGTAACATCCACTGAGTGGATGCAAGTCAGCTCATAACTAGCTTATTAAGTTTGGAATTTTGAAAATGACCATTTCCTAAACACAAAGTATTCTTAAATTGCATATGAAATTATGAGAACTATCATATGGTAGGATCATAATCTTTGGTTCTCACTAGTCAAGTTGACTATTAACCATAAAGTTGAAATGGGGGCTTTAGTTGGGTTTGTTGGTTCTTCCTGCAGAGAACATAAAAGTGCCTACTCAATAGTTACGCATCTGGATCTGTGACAATTTCTGTTCATTCATTCCCCAGAGATAAAAAAAATAAATATTTTTTTATCATAAATTATCCTTAATTTGAAAGATAACTCCAGTGTAAAGAATATTGTAAAAAGGGTTCTTACAATACAAGAGTGGCACTAAAAATGGCCATGTTGCTGTTGATGACTGTAAACTGAACTATTCTAAAACAAAAGAAAATGTTAAAGAAAATTAATTATAAAGCCACAACATAAGGCTATATCATTTTTATAGACAATTTGTTTACACAAGTGTGGGTGTGTGTTATTGCTAGGTTTTTTTTTTTTTTTAGGTGTGTAGAACTTGGCATGTTATTTTTTTGTGATTGTTTTAAACCAAGATATAACAAAGAGTATTGTATGCATACAAAGATTTTCTGTTCCCTTTATTGTTAATGCATATGTACATACAATTGTAACAGTAAAGAAAAATGCTGCTTTTGTATTGTGTTTTCATAAGTAACAAACTGTCAGCAGTCTGATATCAGAGCATCTAGTTCTGACACATTTGTGTGTCCTCTTCAATTTCACAAATGTGTCAACTAGTTTCTCTGATATCAGACTTCTGACAGTTTGTTCCACTTGCTGTGATTTTTCACTAATTGCTACACATGATATTGTTCTTTTATTATTGTTCTCATAACTTCTTTCTGGGATTATAGTTACACCACTCATTATCAGTAAACTTCTAACGAAATTATATTAAAACATAATGGCAATGCTAGCATACTGTTAAGTTAGTTTCAATTGGTAAAAATTAACTTTTAAAAATATCTGTTATTATGTTGTAGTAACTGATATTTCTATAGTACATGATGATTAATTTGTTTTTTTTTAATTACTTAAAATAAGTTTTATTTAAAAATTTGGGCTTGATCGTTTACACTTGAAATTAAAATATCCAAAATATTTAGAGATATTGAGGGTTTGGCTATATAAAAATGTAATATTCTAAAATGTAAATATTAACAAAGTATTTATTTTGTATAATATAATTCTATAAAAATAGATAAAAAAATTTATAACATAACCATAGGACAGCATCATATTTTTTTAATGGTCACTTTTATATTTATTGTGAATGATGACTGTCTCTTGTACATCCAAAGGCCCTGATGTGAAACAAGAGGAACAGGTGGTACACCAATCGCCTTCTAGTCCCTTCACCATGCTGGAATTTCATTCTGGATAGCCAGGAGAACAGAAATGCCATCACCATGGTTGATTCAGTTCAAATTGAACAAATGGAACATTCTTCTGTAACTTGCAGTATAAGGAGCTGTTAACAGTCAGAAAAGGGTATAACGCTAAGAAAATATACCCTTTATATCATGCAGATACTAGCAAATGGACAATCAGACAGTGGCTGGATGAATGTTGTGTTGAAAGGGAAAAGATCATAGAGAAAGTTCAGTGCAAATTGTATTTTTGCTAAAATGTTAGAACAGTGTAAGGGAAAGTATCTATCCAGTAAAGTACTGTATTATTAAAAGATAAAAAAAACAAAACAAAGGGGAAAACTCTGCATAGATTTTTTTCTTATACCTGTGATTTATGACTATTTTACTTACAAATCTTGCTGAAAGTAGAATGTTTCTAAGTGAACTCTAGACCAGGGCAGTATTTTTTCTGAACCTTCCTGACATCTTAGAATTTTCAATCAGAATTTCCTATGATATTTCTCTGGCTTGAACACAATGTGGAACCACAAAAAAAAGTGTTTTGTTTTATCATATTTTTCTCAATGAAGTTTCCTGCAGCCAAGCAAATCTTATGAGAGGTTCCACCTATACTGTTTTTTTGTGAAAACCTTGACTTCTTGTCACCAATGGTGCCAAGGTAACAGTAAAAAATATTGTCCTGCTCTAAATTTTCATAAAAAATTAAGTTTAAGATTACTATTGAATTCAGCTTTGTCTTCCATAATAAAAATTGTAAAAATGATGAGACAAATATTTTACTGTTACTTCAAATTATGACTTTTAGCATGAGTCTTTCACATACTTCTGCTTAAGGCATTTCTTGGTAAATTGAACACTGAAAGTGTGTCGTTTCTATATATGTGTGTGTGTGTGTTTGTCTGGTTAGTTGTTTGTGTTCTGTGTTTACACCTTAAACTAGTTGTATGAGGATCACATCTGCAAGATTTTGGGTGAAACATTAAGGTTTTAGACACGATGCAGCTTAGTAACCATTTTTCCTTGCTATAGTAGTGAGAGGTTGGTTATTCAAGCTGGATAACCTGAAATTTTTTTTTTTGCTATGAATATTCTTGTCATTATATAGATAAGATACATGTTTAGAGTTATTCAACAATCTCTGTAAGTTAAGAAAATGTCTGCTTTTATACACAGAGGGAGGTTACTGTAAAACTTCCTTCAGAATACCCTCTTTTAAAGAAAAAGGGCTGTTACAAAAGTTAGGTGGGAAAATATTGCAAAGCACCTGATGTGTTTTGTTATGAATTTTGTCTTCCATGTTTGACCACAACCATGTAGCATCTTGCTGTTAATAATTAGCAACCTTAAAGATACATAATCTTGCTGTTAATACAGTAGAAGTCTAAATAGATAGAACATCTTGCTGTTAACACATTGGGAATCTATATAGATATAACATCTTGCTGTTAACACATTGGCAACCTGTATAGATAGAACATCTTGCTGTTAACACATTGGCAACCTGTATAGATATGACATCTTGCTGTTAACACATTGGCAACCTATATAGATAGCTTCCTGGTGTACAACTCTCTGCTGCTTCCCACTAACTGTTTAGCCAACATCTTTACATCTCTATGCAAACAAAATGATAGCAAATTTGGTTGTCATGGTGCTTATAAGCATTAATAACTAGCAGTAAATAAGTGGTTTTGTTGGTGCTTTGTGCTTGTTAAAAAAAACAGGTCAATAACTAAAGAGTTGATAATAATGTTGACTTATTGTTTGAAACTAAATTTAGATAACCTATTCTATTCTAGCATGTAGGCAGCATTAGGTTATTATCTTTTAAACATGCTGAACTATTAAGACTTAAAATAAAAATACTAATTTGTATTTGTATCAATATAAAAAAACTATACAAAGAAGATGTGGAATAAAAATGTTTTTTATAAAAACATCGAGATAATTAGATAAACTTGGTTTTATGATTTGAATACCATGAGAATTTGGTACTTAACAGAAGTATAGTTTACTAAACTACTGCTTGGAGTTGTGGTAGCCCCAGAATAAATTAATCTAAATATTCGCAAGGATTGTGAATATCTGTAATAGTTCTGCAGCTTGTTGTACATGCAGGCATGTATTGTATTCATTGTTTTGACTACACAGTAGTCTAATAAGTGTGATTTTAATTTTTGTTACTGTACTTTTTGCACCAATAAAAACAAATCACTGTATTGGTATTTTTTTAATAACTTGTTAGATTTAATTAAGAACATTAACTTCTCTTGAAGCTGTATTTGATGTACTAAATTATTTTTAGAGTAATTAATAACCTAATAAGTGCTTTCTCAATGACATCATAATCTAATATCCCACCTCGTTATTGTTACAATATAATCAATTAATGAGAAAATATATTAAAATATAAAGGAATTATGAAAGCACTCCATCGTTACACAGAGAAATAACCAGTGAGCAGGTTCAACAAACTGTACTGCTATTTACCTGGACATATTTACTTTGAAGATTTCTTTTAGTTCAGTATTTTATATTTTGTTAAGCCTGTGTTTTATCAACTGTATCATGTTTTGGATTGAGTTAATAGCGATAATTTGAACTGTAATTCTTTTTATGCTCGTATTTTTCACTGTAAGCTATAAAACAATTGATTGTACACAAAGTCATATCCTACATTATTTAAAATTATTTTTGCGAATTCCTAGTTTTTTGTTGTATCGTCAGCGTGAGAAAAAACAGTTCATTCTGGTGAAAGTTGATGTACGCATCAAATGCATATTTTTGTGTCTCGTGAGGCAGCGGTAACACTAAAATACGAAGTTTGATTCCTCTCAGTGGACACAGATGCTAGCCCAATGTGGTTTTACACTATAGCAAACAAACCAAACAATCTTTTTATATTTGTTAGGAATAGAGTTAATGTTGGCCACATCTATTAGTACAGATATTGGTGTTAACAGTTTCCCATGGTACATATAAATATGAAAAACTTGTGTACGATACATTTGAAAACTTAATGTTCCTATTTTAATCAACTTATGGGGTGACGTCATTTCCGTTAGATTTTTTTAACTCGCTTCAGAATATTTAAGATGGATTACTGTAGTTTGTAATTTTGTAAATATCTCTAAGAAACTACCTCGAAACCGGATGAGATTATAACCCTACTTGCCAGCAGTTGAACAAACCACCTGTGCTATCAAGTCTCAAATCTTGCAGTTCCCAGATAAACATTTACAAGTGGTTGATAAACAAATTTTTTCACTACAGCCCAATTGTCAGTAGAAAACAAACATATCGAATTGGACAAATGAATACACGTTCACAAACCTGTAGGAGGATATTGGGATAAACTGCTGTTAAGAATGAACATAGGCGGCCAAACCGGAGGCAACCCCCACCCATTTTGACCCAGTAGTGAAGTGTCCCATTGAATGCGGAATAGAGAATTGTATAAACTTATCATGAAAGTCGTTGTTTCAGTTTTGAAGTCAATAGTCACAGATAACAGAGTAAGTAACGTGCCTCCAATTGTTGCTACCCCCCCCCTCACCACCAAATTCAAATGTTCTGTCGCCTATGAGAGTGAAAACTGTGATATGATGATTGACATGCTACAGAAGCTGGTTTCTTTCCAAGAGAGGTAACTTCTGTAAGCGTATAGAATTACGTGCTCTACAAAATAACATAAAGACTGTGTGTTCCGTATCTTTATTCTTTACGCGAGTTTAGCGTCGCCTCGTGGATAAAAAATATATAAATAAATAAACAAAATATGTTGACAATCATGGCGAATTACAAGTGATTGTCAATAACGAATGAAGAGACAATAATCATGAAAATAACATATCAAGAAACAAAAGTTAACAAAAACATCCAATTATGGGTCTCGGACCCCACTTCCTCTAATCAATGAAAATTATAATGCCAGTAAGCTATTATTAACCATCTACTCCCGTTTCGTCATCTCAGTGTATAGATATCCAAAGTTTTAAAGGCACAGATAACTAGACGCTGGGTGGTACTGTGGTACAGCTCTGGATTTCGGAGCTGGTGAGCCTGATTCGAATCTGTGCAATACGACAAAATATTCCTCGCACTTTAAGCTGTGTGTGCGTTATAAGGGTGGCAGTTATTCCCTTTGTGTGGATGATGGATTGCTCCTGACTGGGTGTCTTCTCTGTGGTTAGTAATTCAAAAGTAGGGACGGTGGCAAGTGTCCTTAATAGCAATAAATAAATGCAAGTACTCTTCATATTTACTGATTTATAAATAATGAGTATGTTTATAGTTTAGTAATGGAATTATCATTAATTTAACTGGTTTGGCAAAATGAAAAATTTATTTTCATTTTGTTGTTTTATTTGATCCATAAAGTGTAATTTGCTGTTGTTTTTTGACAAAAGGTAAAGGACAGTATTTCTTTGGTTAGGACGCTCGAACGTGCTTACCCTTTCATGAAGGTGTTGTAAAGTTATGATCAATCCCTCTATTCGTTGGTAAAAAGTAGCCCAAAATTCGGCGGTAGGTGGTGTTGATCAGCTGTCTTCTCTGTATTCTGTCATTTCTAGATTTAAAATTGAAAGTCATGTAGTGATTATTTATGTATAGCTGAATCATTCCCATATTCGTGTTTGCATTCTCTTTGACACTGCCATCCCTACATCATTTTACATTAACAAAATGTTTTTTATTACTTGTATCGTACATATTTACAAATATATCCAACACTTAGCGCGCCCTTGAGAGCTACGTTTTGACCCTAATTATAAATGTTAAGCCTAAGTTTCAGAGTTTCAATCTAATGCTGAATTACTTTCATTAAAACTAAAATTAACGCTCTCACAAACAATCAGTAGAAATATATTGTTACGACAGCGGAAGTCACTTAACGCTGGTAACACGTCATGAGTTTCTAGAAGGATCATGACTTTTCCTGGCAACTCTAGTCTTTTCCAGGCGCCCTCTATTTTAGTATATAAGCCCGGCAAGTAATGGCAGATGGGGAGATATAGAAACAGATAATTGAGTCAAGCAAGCGGTGGTGACCGTAAGTAAAATGCGTGAATCGTTGTGAATTATAGCGTGTGTTTAAGTTAAAGTGACTGTGGAAATTCTGTGTATTGCAAAGTTGTATTGAGAAAGAATAAACTAGTTTTATTTAAGAAAGGACTTGTATCGCTGAAGTTTCTCGGGAAGAATTTATACCGGGAAATTAAGAAACGACCAAAGACGTAACAATATGTTAACTACTACTTCTGTGTTGGATGAAACACTTATATAATACTACTAGAGAAACTTTTTCCTCTATAAATTTCACTAAAACAATTGAAATTGCACTTGCTGCTTTCTCTTAAGAAGGTCAAGAAAAGAAGCTTAAAAACAGTTTGGTTATTAATGTTAACTGTGTAAATAGTTAGTGTTAAACGTAAAAAGAATATTGTTATTTTTCATTTAAGACTTTTAGCACAAAGCTACCTAAATGGATATCTGCGCTTTGCCGTCCTTAATTTTTAGTTGACAGACTAGATGAAAGTCAGCTGGTTAAAAGACCTACTGCCATCCCTAGACCCACTTTTGTCTAACTTATCTGAAAGCTGCCCTTTTCTGGCCTTGAATCCTGATGACTGTACCAACCTTGGTACCTCTATGCTGGATTTAGTGATTCGAATTCAATAGCTCTGGCCATTGCATCCTGCATAGTAGAAGGGTGTGCTTGCTTTACTTGTATCTTCAGTTTGTACTGTTTAAGGCATCTACAAATTGATCCCTCAGCAACAGCTTGAGGACATCGGGTGGTGCAGTTGGGTAGGCCTTGTGTGCCATACTTTCCAAATCTTGTGCCAGACTCTTGTCCCAAACCTAGCCCTGTAAACTTTGGACTGATTTTGAGTTCCATACCTGATTTCTAAAGCAGCTACCAGTGCTCTATAATTGCGCCTATCATCTGCTGACAACTGTCCAAGTATTTCCAGTGGTTGTCCCTTCAGGCTTGTTGCCAGTTACACTGCTTTTTGCTCCTCTGTCGATTCATTCATTTTTCTACCAGGAGCTCAAATTGTGCCCTATATGCTTCCCATGGTGCCTTCCCATCGCATTCCTGTGGCTTCCTTCGTACTAGATCACCCCTATTGCTGACACTCGTGTCTGGAATGTGACTTCTGGCAGGACTAAAGATGTCTGCATTAGGGTTTAACTGCAGGGTCTGGAAGGGGCTTCCTGTTGTCTGGGGCTGATTAGGTTCATGGCTAATATATCCTCTCTGTGTACAAGACAGTAAATCGTCCTTTAATGTATTTAATTCACTAATCTTTTCCATTTGTACTTCTTGTTTCCTTTCTTGTTCCAGTTGCCACTGGTGCTGGTTTTCTTGCCACTGTTGTAGTCTCTCTTCTTGTTTATTTTCTGTCTCCTCCAACCACTGCTGTAGTCTCTATACTTGTTTCTTTTCTTTTTCCTCCAACAACTGCTGTAATCTCTATTCTTGTTTCTTTTCTTTTTCTTCCAACAACTGCTGTAATCTCTCTTGTTTATTTTGCTGTTCGAGCTGCCACTGCTGTTGTCTATCTTCTTGTTTTTTTCTTTTTCCTCTAACAACTGCTGTAATATCTCTTTTTTATTTTGCTGTTCGAGCTGCACTGTTACAGGTTTTCTTGCCACTGCTGTTGTCTCTCTTCTTGTTTCTTTTCTTTTTTTCCAACAACTGCTGTAATCTCTCTTGTTTATTTTGCTGTTCAAGCTGTTACTGTTGCAGGTTTTCTTGCCACTGCTGTTGTCTCTCTTCTTGTTTCTGTGCTGTTCTTGTATTACTGCCATCAAACCTGCTAAGCTGTAGTTTGATTTGCCACTTCTTGTTTCCAGCTTCTTCTTTTTTTTCTTTTCCGTCCCACTCTCTGACACCAATTTGTTACGTATCTGCTTGTTCGTTAACTTCCGGTAGCAATTCTTTCCGAGACACTTTAGTGATACAAGTCCTTTCTTGATTAAACCTGTTTATTTTTCCTCGATACAAACTTTTAGCACACAGTAGTTTCACAATCAGTACATTTCTCCTCACTTTAAACTTAACTACTTTTATAATACACGCTATAAATCACAGCGATTCACAATCTCGAGTACAAAACACACACTTTATTATTACTGTCTTTATTACTGTTTGCTTCTTTAATTTTCTATATGTCGCTGGCTTCTTTGCCAGGATTATATACTAAAGAAGAGGGCATCTTGAACGCACTAGGACTCCCTCGAAAATTCATGATCATTCGAGAAACTCCTCGCACACGCCACCAGTGCCAATGCGTCAGCAGCGTCACGTGACTTCCGCTGTCGTAACAATAAGTAAGGAAAACGGAGACCTAGGCATTGACTCCTGTTCATGGAATAGTAGATATAAACTTTGGATATATTACTATTCAGAAAGTTACCTAAATTATGATTATACTTTTCTTTCACTTGAGAGTTCTTGGAAATAATACATAATTTTGATTAAGGTAATAATTGGTCATGCATTTTCCACAATGAATCCATTAATTTTTTCAATATACTCACATTTACAGTTCTTTTTAGCATTTATATTAATTTTGGAAACAAAATGAATTTTGGTTATTTAAAAATGGGTTGCTGAAACTTGACAGGATTCTCTATGCACTATTCTGTGTGACTTAAACAGTCGCTTGTTTTCATAACCATAATTTGACACTTAGCCTAAATGGATGGTCTAATTATGGAAAGGATTGTCGAGAAATCAGATAGTCCCTGATCAGCCCCTGTTGTGTTAGTCCAGAAGAAGGATGAGACCCAACATTGCTGTGTGGATTTCAAGGCTCTCAACAGTATAACCGAAAAAGACTCGTACCCACTGCCAATAATTGATGATACTCTTGATGAGGGCGTTCAAACTTGAAAAAGTCTGCTGATTCGATGAAGTTATGTTATGATAAGAGATCTACTGAAGTCAGCTTTGTACCAGGAGAAAAGGTGTGGTTGTATAATCCCATGAAGACCAAAGGGAAATCTTCTAAGTTGTCTTCTCCATGGGAAGGCCCATATGACATAGTGGATCGTCTCTCAGACGTGACTTTCCGGATAAAATGTGTTTGGCGAGGTAAACCAAAGGTG
>NW_013672469.1:42254-44979 GCF_000517525.1 Limulus polyphemus
ACTGTTACCAATGATAGGACGTTTCCTGATGAAGCAGATGAACTCCATATGAAGCAGAAGCCAACGAGATGGACACCAGTACAGAAGATGATACGTCCCATAAAATTAAGAAACTTTGTTGAATTTTAATTTTGTGTTTGTAAATTCTGTACATTTAATTAAGTCATTGTTAATTGTTTGTTGGTTTAATGTAAGTGACTATTGTTCGGGACGAACAATACTAAGGAAGGGGCGGTGTTACGACAGCGGGGGTCACGTGACTCTAGTAGCACGTTATATTCTCGAACGTTCACGTCCCTTCCTGAAGTCTCGAGAGGCTACTAGATATGCGGTAGTCTTGTATATATAAGCCACCAAGAAGTGACGGCAAGAATGTGTTAATTGATAGTTGAGTCGAGCACGCACGTGAGACGTTCCTTGTGAATAGTTATACGTTTGTTATAGCGCGACTGTGGATATTAAATGTATTGCAAAGTTGTATTCAGAAAGAATAAACCAGTTTTATTTAAGAAAGGACTTGTATCTCTAAAGTTTCTTCGGAAAGAATTTTTACGGAAAATTAACTAACGACCGGAGGCGTAACAGTACCATTAATTTTTGTGTTTATATTGAAAGCTTTTGTTGACTTAATAACAGGTATGTCTGTTATTAGGACAGGACTTAATAACAGGTATGTCAGTTACTAGGACAGAACTTAATAACAGGTATGTCCATTATTAGGACAGGACTTAATAGCAGGTATGCCCATTACTAGGACAGGAGTTAATAACAGGCATGTCCATTACTAGGACAGGACTTAATAACAGGTATGTCCATTACTAGGAGAGGACTTAATAATACGTATGTCTGCTACTAGGAGAGGACTTAATAACAGGTATGTATGCTAGTAGGACTGGACTTAATAATAGGTACTTCATTACTAGGACAGCTTTCAAAAGCTGCAGAGAATTATTTGGAGATAGATCTAAATGGGAGAACAATAAATAAAGCAGATGCTTAGGCTTATCTTCATAGATGTAAAAAAAGTAAGATAATAAGAGATTGTGAAAATTTGTTAGCTGTAGGTTTAAAATTTGATATGAGGGATTATACCTGTGGAAACTGTAAAAAAAAAGAGAACACATGATAATGTTGGTTCTTTAGGAGGTACCAATTGAAACTATTTTATGCAGGGAAAAAACATGGGTAAAATCCTTAAAACTCTTTGTATTTTATTGACTAACAAAGAGAAAATATCTTTAAGGTAATAAATTCTGTAAAGAATGAAAACAATTTGTGTGTGTGTGTGTTTGTAGAAAACTGTTTAATGATTTGGAATATTTTGTTTAGTTTTTGTCTCTCTGCTTGCTTTGATTGAAAGTTACTAGATACTAATTAGCTTTATATGACATTTGGCTGCTAATCTGCTTCTATCTTTGGGAAACTTTTGAGAAAGACAGTACATGTAATTGGTGGCATGAAGTGAGATTTCATGCTGGATATTCTTATTAGAAAGGCAGGCCACAGGTTTGCTTGTGCTATCCACTTGTATATGTTCTCACCCTATTGAAACTTGAATCAACTAATTGAATAGTTTCAGGGTGGTATCTTGTTGCTTGAGTTTATTATCGATTAGATGGATGTAGATGCCTTCTGTTACTTTTTGTATGTGGTTCATATCCCAGTATTTTTGTATAATTAAATTTTATTTTATGGTCTTCTCTTGCATGATAGTGTATGGCAGATTAGATAAATAGTACAGAGGCTTGTATGTCATAGTCACCCCATGTTGGCATTCTAGGTTTAAGGGCCAGAATTACTTAAAAAATATATTGTTGTGTTTAGCTTTAAAGGCATCATATAAACATAAAAATATTATCTGATTAAAAAAAGTTATAGCAATCCTCTAAGGTATTGAATTGGGCACAAAACGGCGACACCAAGTAAATTATGCAAATATCAACAAAATCTTAAGTGTGTAGTGGTTGATGAAACTATAATGAATTTAGAGTGTCTACTTTTTTTTATGTAAAACATTGCAATGTCAGCATAATCGTCCCAACTGAAATGTCCTGGACCGTGATAACGCCAAAGCCTGTTGGCATGCGCCACTTTTGGCTTATCTCGCCGACCACGTTTTATCCAGAAAGTCACGTCTGAGAGACGATCCACTATGTCATATGGGCCTTCCCATGGAGAAGACAACTTAGGGATTTCCCTTTGGTCTTCCTGGGATTATACAACCATACCTTGTCTCCTGGTCAAAGCTGACTTCAGTAGATCTCTTATCATAAGATAGCTTCATCGAATCAGCAGACGTTTTCAAGTTTGAACGCACTTGATGGTGAATATCATCCATCCTTTCCGATAACACTTCCACAAACTCTGACATATTCACAGGCAACTCTTCATAAGGTGGGCGTCCCTTTTGCTTGGGTCCCCTTTTAGCACTACATGTACTGCATGTTCGGCACCATTCTTCCACATCTCGCCTCATACCTATACAATAAAATCTTTGTCGTATGTGACTCAATGTCTTCTTAATTCCGAGATGTCCTCCAGTTAAATTATCATTGAATATACAAATATAACACGAGAAAATGAAAACCGAGTGTGTTATTTAGGGATGGGAGAAGAGTTTTTATGTATAATGTTTCTTTTATAAGAAGTTCAGTATCATGTTTGGCTGTTGAAAGAATTTTAAAGAGAAATTGAATGTCCTGTTTCTGTATTGTGTTGATAGATA
>NW_013672470.1:0-2572 GCF_000517525.1 Limulus polyphemus
GCAACTATATATATATTTTCATCAGCCTTTCAAGGGATGTCTGCGAGTGTTATTTTCAATGAATGCTTTTCTTCTTCTTCCATGTATATTTTCAGGCCTTTCACAATTAAGTTCTCGCATAAAATACTTCGTGCATGCCCTATAAGGTGGCTTGATAATAAGGTGTTCAGTTGTTAAACGGAGAGTTACAAGCTAAATTTATACTCGTAGCACTGGTGGATATGAGCAGTTCAGTTACTTATGTCTGTTAGACGTTACACAGTACTCATGTTTATGAGCTACGCACGAACATTGTTAATTGGTCATAAAATACTTGAAGGTAATTTTTTTCAACCACATGTCCGCTACAACCACCTTGCCACTACATGGGATTTCACGAAACAAAAATTGACAGAATATTCATATGTAAATCGTCGTATTTGAATTTTGGTGGTCCATGACGGTGTAGGAAGACAACGAGCCGGTCTCTGGTATCATAAGTTGAGGGGGGGTATATTTCTCACTAATAAAAGCATAAAAAAAACAGTCAATCAAAGCTGAACAATATACAATTCAATTTCAAGTTTAAAATTATATGTTTTGACTAACAAGACAACCTTCCAATACAAATGGAATTTTTAACATGGTAACAATATTTAGTGGCCCCGACATGGGCATGTGGATAAGGTGCTCGACTCGCAGTCTGAGGGTCGCGGATTCGAATCCCCGTCCCTCCAAACATGCTCGACCTTTCAGCCGTGGGGGTGTTATAATGTGACGGTCATTCCCACTATTCGTAAGTAAAACAGTAGCACAAGAGTTGGCGGTGGGTGGTGATGACTAGCTGCCTTCCCTCTAGTCTTACACTGCTAAATTAGGGACATCTAGCGCAGATAGCCCTCGTGTAGCTTTGTGCGAAATTCAAAACAAACAATATTATTTCGTACATTAGACGTATCAAAAGTTCGGCTCACATTACTATAGCGGTTCCCAAAGTGTACGGTGAAGTCAATAATGCAAAATATATATTTTTTATTAATGGAAATAATAAGTAATTATCATAACACATTTAGTATTTTAACATGTAAATTTATTATAGTTCATCACTTAACTCACTCTTTAACTCGTTTAAAAAGGAGAGGGTCACAATAATGTATTAAAAGGGGGCGTGGATGACAAAAGTTAGGAAAACGCTGCATTGCTGTATCATTGAGATGGTACTGGTTAACATTAACTTGTTGCTTACGAATTATTTTTACAGTTATTTTTGTGATAAAACCCATTTCGTTTGAAGTTGTACATGATCACAAAGAGTTATTCTAAGCATTGGATGTGCAAAACAATATAAATAATTGAGCTATTGCAGAGGCGTCGGAACCTGGAGTGCTGTAACACCACATTTACATATTTGACTTGTATAGCAACTTTAAATTATATTATTGCACTACTATTCTGGGGGTGATTCCCCCAGACCCCCTAGATTAAGCTGCTTTCATCAGTTCCTTATACGTTCAATCTCTCATTGTAAAATCTACATGTTTAGTCAAGCACCCCCACTTTGCAGCTACTTACACCACTGTATTGATGAGCTAATTATCTCGTTCCCCTGCCTCTGAGAAAAATAACTATGGAAAACTCGGTTATGAGGAAAGCTGTTATTGGTCCCTCCAAGCATGGGTGTCCGCAGAAATTTTTGCAGGGAAGGGTAAAGTTTCCGGGGGGGGGGCAATGTGAAATTGTGAATTGAGTAAAAAATACATATATATATATATGCTGAAAGATAAAGAAATAATTATGTTTCTCATTTTCCAGGGAGGGGCAACTACTCACAACCGACTGTGCTTTTTCAGGGTACAATTGAAAAGCTCGATCGATTTTCTGATTGCTTTGAGGGTTTAACCTCCTTTTGCTCGGATACTCTCATAAGTAAACCCAAAACGAAATTATTAATACAGATATAGTTGTTTACCATCGTCGCTTTCCAGTGAAATTTCATGTTGGCTATTGGTCTGTACCTAATTAAGCAGTTTCAGGAAGAGTTTAAATTTGCCTTTACTGCTCTCATAAACCACATGAGAGCTCAGTATAATTATCTAATGGTCTGATACTAATTCCTCCTTTATTTTTGTTTAACAGTACATATTGTGATTACTTTCACGTGAACATTATCGATTATTTATCTTCTAAGTTGCATACTTTAATTGCCTATTGCCTCAACTAATCTATTACGTTCAAAGACAAAACTATTCCAACTCCTAGCTTCAATGAAGTTGCTGTTTATAACATGCACGTTCTTTATGTAAGAATTAATGTACATAGCCACGCGATGTTAGTAACTAGTGCGGTATATTCAGGTAAAGCTGAGTTTATCGTACAGAAATGTAATAGGCTCATTTAATAATAGGAATTTCAATAAAATGTTTATCAGGAAATAATTCTGAGTTTGAGAAGGAAAGAGACTGGATAGAAATGTACAAAAATACAATAAAACAATCTTTATTCAAACATAATCAAAATAAATCCAAATACAGCTTAGTTACTAAGCTTGGTAAATTATCGTGGAATTCTATGGTATTGGTATTGAAATTTATGA
>NW_013672470.1:3572-7018 GCF_000517525.1 Limulus polyphemus
GAATTTACGGAAAATTAACTAACGAACGGAGACGTAACACCGGTTTTATACTCTTGGATATATAACATGGGTGCACTGCGCTGCGTCATTCTACTTCTGTTAATGTTAGCCAATCAGGCTGAAAGGTCAATATAATAAAAATAATAAATATATATAAATGCATAATTTTATGAGAATTAAGCTATTTAGACTAAACAGTTATGTTTTATTGTTATAAGTTGTCGTCATTCTAGAAAGAAAAAACCTTAATTTATATATATTTCCTAATTTTTATGGTGGTTACAGAGGTCCGTCAAATCGACCCAACCCATATAGAGATACAGTAGTGAAAATAACAAATAAAATATTCTTTTTTTAAATTTTGATAATTAACTGAAGATTATAAAGATTTTGCAAGTGAAATTTGAACATGTTCTGATGCATAAAAGTTTTTTTTATCTTTGCATATTTGGATAGTCAACATTTTAAAAGAAAAACGACACGACATAAACATTACTTAAGAAATTTTAAAACGCAATTTATGCCTATGTTACAAATCAACCTATTTGTACAAAGTAACCATGATAGCTAACACACTGGCTGGTTCACTCTCTATCTTGAAACCACTTTTCACACTTCATAACTATCCTTAGAACTTTCTAGGTGTTCTACACCCTATAATTCACAAAAAAAATTACAACATAAAACTATATTATCCAGCTGGCTATTCTCTCACTGATATATTTCCAAAGATAATCACAATAGATGATCTTTGGCTTGGATTGCCTCCCCTCCAAAGATCTACTTAACTTTGGAGTTTGTTCTCTCTTATGACAAAAACTGTTAAGCTATACCATCTCACCTCAATGGATTAAAGTTTTATCAGCACTTATAGCATAATTACCTTTCTTGTTATCACAAAGCTTCTCTGAATAAAATCATGTATGACATTTTTATTTTTCAAATACAGGAGAGCTCTTCTAAGCACCAATCTCTCAGGACATGCTGGACTATTTGGTTCCACTTTGTCCCAGTCATTAAATGAAAAATTATTTTTATTAACTCCTGATATGCATATCTCACTTCTTCATGGTACAATGACCATCATCTTTCTGTCCACTGGACATTTAATTTCTGGTGAACGTCACCTCATAAATCCAATTAATGGCTCACAATTGTAAGAGTTACCTCTTTCTTGTATCATTTGGACGTCACCTTCAACAACTGAAGTTCTATTATATATATTTTTTCAAAGTCTTATTTAAGTTTCACTAAAATATCCCACTCCGGACACCAAATGTTATAACATCGTTCTTTCGTCGATAGGTTCTTTTAAATTATATGGGACCCCCAGTGGCACAGCGGTATGTCTGCGGATTTACAATGCTAGAAACCGGGTTTCGATACCCGTGGTGGGCAGAGCACAGATAGCCCAATGTGTAGCTTTGTGGTTAATTTCAAAACAAACAAACAAATTATATGATGAAAATAACTCAACTTCAGTCCAGGTAATAATAATGAATTACTTTATTGCTTCTCTTAACGTTTTTACAAACTTGAACACTTGTACACTACAGTAAATTGATGTAAGTCTACGTTACAAATGACGTTAAATAAAAACAAATCAACTTACATGTACAAAGCAATCGCGGTAACTAACACACTGACTGGCCCATGAACTACTTATTTTGAAGTCACTCTACATACTTCACAATTATGTTGTATTTATAATCTAGCTTAGAATATACTAGAAAAAACCCATAAATCTTGAAAGCATATTCTTTTAACTTTCTAGGCGTTTTACTCTCTCTAGCTAACAAACAAATTACAGCATTAAAATATAGCTTATAATAATACCAATAATCACAATGTTATGCTCAATGATATGGTCAACTACTTTTGTTCTATAAAACACATAAGGTTTTCAATATCAAATATTTACAAAAAGATATGTGGCTTCCTTTACAAATTCAAATACTGTTTTTTAGTTAAAAAATACAGTTGCAATAAAATTCTATAATACTTTGTATATACATTTTAACATTTAAAAATATTTACAGGCAGTTATGAAATGTGTTTTTTATCATTACTATTTAAAATCGGACTGATCGTAATTTATCAGAGAAACTTTAAATGGGCTTTACCTAACCCAGCGAGCTGGAAAAATGGGTAAACCGAAATCTAAAAAAAATAATTCTATGATAGAGCAAGAGAAAGAACAAAGGTGATTTTATATTTAAGAATGCACTAATGATAATGTAGCTTTATTATGTTGGTTATCGTTTTTCATGATATTGCAGTGTTATGATTTTTATTATAGATCCTTGTACAGGCCATGTTCGAAAGTACGCACTCACAATTGCAGTTGTAACGTTATGATTATGTCGTTACGTATTTCCGATGTGAGGCCAAAGTTATTACATGGTTTTTGCAAATCAGTCAATAACCTTGTCAGCTTATGTATGATTAAATTCCATGCAATAACATTTATCAGCTCAGCTGTTTGATATTCTGAAAATAGAACTACTTTGTTGATCATTAATTGATTGTTTAGTGTAGATAGTAACAACAGAGCCTTCCATTTCAAACCAAAGTTCATAACATTTTACACTTACGTCAATTCTACTTTAAATTTTAATCTGTAAAGCATATTTCAAAGTTAAAGACTTGTAACACTAACAGCTCAATTATGCAATATTTTTGAAGCATAACCTCAAAGAAACTATTTGGTTGCCTCTAAGTCTAGGATGTCAGAAATTTGACCTTGTCAAGCTAGGGCTCAAAAGTCGGGTTACTTAATAATATATTAAATGTCATTACTTGTTAATTTCATTTTTATTATTATACTTCAATTATAGAGAATGTTTTACATTGCTATTTTCATATATATATATATTTAGGACTAAATCTCACGGGATAGTACCGGAATTACAGCCAAAAATATCATTAACACTAAGGGTACACCACTGACAAAATAATGCATTTTAATCGCTATAAGTAGAAATGTAAGGAAAGTATATTTAATTAGCTATACTACTTACCAGGTTGATTATTAGTTTTGCTCTAATTACATAGCTTGCTGTGATTGAAAGTTGATATTAGTCATAAATCACTTGTCAACCAATAGCAGTAATAAAGACAATGGAATAAAAGACAAAGAAAATTACACAAATATGTAAAAAAGTAAAAAAAATATATAGAGACTATATACACTATATAAAAATATATAGTGTACAAAACAAACAAATTATAAGTAAGGATAAACAGAACAGTAGGGTTTAATAGCAAGTGTTGAATAATAATTGGAAGCCAGTGATTAGAAAATTGTATTAATTCAGATGGTTTACATGGTTTCAATAATTGGCTTAGCTGTTATTGATACTGTTTTCCAAAATACTTTTTTGACTTTTTTTTTACCTGTTTGTGTAATTTTCTTTGTCTTTTTTTTTTTTCCATTGTCTTTATTA
>NW_013672470.1:7495-12191 GCF_000517525.1 Limulus polyphemus
TACTGTTTTCCAAAATACTTTTTTGACTTTTTTTTTACCTGTTTGTGTAATTTTCTTTGTCTTTTTTTTTTTTCCATTGTCTTTATTGTCTAGATCCCTTGTCAACAGGGTGGCACAAACTGTCTCTGTCAAGTGGCATGGAAACCAACAAGCCATTATTATGAAATATTTGCACTAAGTACTAGGTGTATCTAAAAGGATATTACATATGGACAGACTGGTTATGCTAACACATATAAAGTATCATTTTAGAGCTTCTACTTATTGAATATTCAGTTAACATCAAAGTGATATAACTTGTTTTTGACAGACTATGACACAGAAACCCATATATTGCTATTAATATTATTATCTAATTTCACCAATACTAGTAAGTACATCATTTGTTTATAGGGGGATTAGCTGTTGCATACAGACATAGTGGTTGTATCAATTCATATAGAGTATAAAATGTACAGTTCAGTTTTCAGTCAAATTCATACAACCTGTCTCTGTCAAGTTATGGCACAAAACCCATATGCCACTATTATGGCCTATTTTTACTAATTCTAAGTATATTTAAAGGGTATTACATACTATCATTCTGGCTATGACAACTCATACAGGGTATTATTTTGAAGCTTCTACTTGGTTATTTCTTATACACTTGCCAACAGGCTGGCATTCCCTGTCCCTTTCAAGATATAACACTAAAACTGTTCTTTTAAGAAAAAACTAATCATGAAGGGAAGGCCAAAGCCAGAGCAGAGGGATTTTTAATTGAGTAAAGATTAGAGTAATATGTGATCATTACAGAATGCCTGTCTGGAATATGAAAAAAATTTGGATGTTTATACTAGTTATGTTTATTTCTAATGTAAGAAAGTTTGGACAAATGTCAGTTATAGCAACTTGAGGAAGTTACCCTCTGCTTTTGGTACATAAAGATAGATATCTTTGAAAAAAATTTGTAGGATGTATTTACCCCTAAATGAACAGTAATGGAACAAAACTGACCAGTGTAGGAAAAAACAAGTTAGAGAATATCTAAAGATATGAATAAGGTTGATTAGTGCTACAGATTATGTAATTAGGCTGGAGCTTTTTTTTTTTCAAGGAAATGAGAATACAGTTCAGCAAATTGCTTTAATTTAATCAATATTTTACTCCTTATCCTACTACAAGTTTGACTTTGTTGGGTCATACACATAATTTGATGAAAAATACTATTTTTGGGAAGTTACTAAACATTATTATTATAACATAACTTTTGCAAACTGCTTAAGCAATGCAGTTAATACACCACTATCTAGTGGAACTTTTTTCTTTAATTTAAAAGTCTTGAGACTTTCACTAAAAAAGCAGACAGGTCAAACACAGACTTGGCATTATTGTGAATCAAGATACTTATACCTCTACAGATATGCATTGCTGAAGACTTTCATTATAGGATAACAAAAATCTTTGTCTAAAAAGCCAGGTGAATGTATGTATTTCTTCTCAATTATCACACAAGTATCAGTCTGTCAGTAATGTGAAATATTGCTGTTTTTGTGTATGTTGCAATAATTTTCCTTCAATAACAAATGACACTGAAAACTCTTGTTACATGGAATGATTAATTTTACCTTTGTTTTAATTATACAGCTGTGTTGATGGTAAATATTATTTAGATTTTATGAAAATTTGTCTTTGTAGTGTTAAGTATTTTAAAATGATAATTAGTTCAGCCTTATAATATAATTTGCATAATATCATATTTGGAATTCTATTGGTGGCTTGTTTTTAGATGTAGCTGTTACATTCAGATTTTGTCTGTTGTCTTTTTTTTTCTTTGCATTTGACAATTATACATTTGACACATTACAAAAGGTTTACTCTTGTATTAAGTAAAACAGTGATATTTAAAAAGCTGTCCTATAAAGTGATGCTGCCTTCATATTTTGCCAAAACAATTAGCCACAGTTTGAGTAAAAAGTTTCATTTGAAAAATATTTTTTAAAGTTAAGTGAAACCAATATATATGTACTAAAGCTGCTTGAGGCAGTAGATTAATTTATTTCCCTATATATATTCTGATTTTTGACCTGCTACATTCCCTCTGCTGAGATGTAGGTTTGAGCCCAGAACTTTAAAAATATAAATAATGATTAAAATATATTCTTGATATTATATGGGTAATAAAATAAAAGTTTAAATCAGTTTTAATTTGCTATTGCATTAATAAGAAATATTTGAAGACCTACCATTTTCCAGATCTTGGACTTAATTCTTCGTACAAGTTCATCTCCAATTAGAATATTTTTCATGTACATTAAACTTTTATATAACAAATAACTGTAAGTTAAGGTAATCCTACAAGACAGCTTATGTACTAATTCTGTTTGTTCAAATGGCATAAACCCCATTACATTCCTAATAAACATAAATGGTTCTGTGATTAATTTTACTGGGTAGCAACAATTCTCAATACTTTTATTATACCTTTTGATTAACCTTTTTATAATGTCACATAAATACCTTATCCAAAATTATACATGTCACATCTCAGATGGATATTTAATTTTACCTTGAGAGAAATCAGGCAAAGATTAGCAAGTGCTGATCTCAGCACTATTTTTTGTTTGTTTTTTGGCCATGCATACCAAAATGTGCTAAGAGATTCATGTCTTGCCTTTTTTTGGAGTTGCATTCAAATGCTTAATGTTGCTCTTTGGATAAAATTAATGAAATTTTCATCATTTAAACATGACTATATCTAACTACAGAATCTTTTGGCTTGAATCTGAGACCTGGTAAAATTAGGTTATCAAGAACCATATGTTGGTCAGGATGTATTCTTTGTTATGTGCCCTACTTCAAATTATGCCGGTGATTTATTTATTTACAAATTTTTAGACAATATAAAGGGCAATACTACCTGCATAGCTTGTTTAAAAAATAACAACAAAAATTCCTAATTAAAATTTGAAATTGACTTGTATTGAGTTTGATTTGTTTTTATATAAACATTGTTTACTTTTAACATGATTTGAAATGTATTACTTTAGTCAATAATTTAAAGTAAAGTTTATCAAGTTGAATTCACTTAAGTCATAGAACTGTCTGCAGTAGTGAATATTTCAGTCACATATCTCTAGTTGAAATGTTCAACATTGTGCCCTTCCATCAAAAGAATCATCAGGTCTTTTCCGTGTTCTGTATTGACACCTCCCATTCTAGGAAGGGCTAAGAAGCATCTTACTTCTTTATTGCAACCCTTTTCCATTTGTATGCATCTCATGAATGCAGAAACACAAATTTTTGATTAATCAATTTAATTATAATTTTGATTAATTGGTTAGTTTATGTGGCCCTAATCAAGGTCATCACAGCTCATAGGTAATTGATTATATCACCCAGCTGTAGTTAGGATGCTGTCAAAAGACATTTTTTGAAGAGCTTATGTGATTGTCAAAAAATAATGTGTATTAAAACTGTTTAATGAAAATATTATTGAATGCTTTATGAATATTTCTTTTAAGGATGGAGCACAGCCTGTACTTTGACATAAGTCCTGATCAAATGCCAATCATCTATGCTTCAGAATATAACATTACCTTTGGTGGTTTGGAAAAAGTCCATCCATTTGATGCTGCTAAATGGCATAAAGTACATACATTTTTAAAAGGTGAGATTATCTTTTTTTCTCATCCTCTTTTATTAAAAAGCTATAATGTAAATTCGTATTGTCAATATTAACTTCAACAACTTGTTCTCTCAAACAGAGAACTAGAAGTTTTATAGTTTTAACTTGGTTTGAGTGTGGACAGACTCCAGTATGTTTGAAAAAGCCAACTTCTTTTGATGGAGACAGAGAGAGCAACTTTTTGATAAAATTGTAGAAGTATTTTAGTAAATAAGCTAATATTTGTGCATGGTTTGCTCTTACTTATGTCCTTATTGCAATTCAAAAAATGTAAAGAAACTATTATGAAATGCAAATAGTTTCTGAACACAAAAATATTTATACTTTAATACTAAATATGATTCCCAGTAGTTTTTTTCTTTTGAGGTGAATTGTAGATTGTAAAAGGAGAACCAAGAAGAGTTTTGAATTATTATGTCTACATAATTCAGACTTTTTTTCTATCTGTGTAGAAGCTAGTATCATAACTGATACCTCCACAGTGTCTCCCAAAGAAGCCACAGATGAAGATCTGATGACCGTCCATCCTCAAAGTTATCTGAATAAATTGAAGGTATTTTTTGCATAGTTCTTGTAATATTAATAGTACATTATTAATATTGGAAATAGGCCAAACTACTTACTTGTCATTTGTGTTTTATTTTTCAAAAATAAATTGGAAATAAGATATTGTTGCGTCATCGAGGTCACGTGACTGGTGTGGCGCCCTCTAGTTTCTAGAACTATCTTGTTTCTTCATGAATGCTCTAGTATTTACTAGATGGGGTAGGTGGGTATATATAAGAGGGGGACAACGTGACGCGAAAGGTAATGCGTGTGAGTGGATAGTGAGTAATTGAACTGCAGTCACAGGGTATTGTTAAAGTTAACGTTCGTTCGTTATAGTGTTTGTTTTAATGCGATTATTGAAATAAGTGTATCGTAAAGTTATAATCGGAAAGAATAAACCAGTTTTATTAAGTAAAGACTTGTATCGCTTAAGTTTCGTCGGAACAAAGTTACGGAAAATCAATTAACAAACGGAGACGT